>NC_143040.1:14145000-14445000 GCF_057628025.1 Oncorhynchus mykiss | reverse complement strand
TATACCCTGACTCTGTTGCACAGAACGCAAGAGAAGTGACACAATGTCCCTAGTTAAAATAAATTCATGTTAGCAGGCAATATTAACTAAATATGCAGGTTTAAAAATATATACTTGTGTATTGATTTTAAGAAAGGCGTTGATGTTTATGTTTAGGTACACATTGGTGCAATGACAGTGCTTTTTTCGCAAATGCGCTTGTTAAATCACCTGTTTAGCGAAGTAGGCTATGATTCAATGATAAATTAACAGGCACCGCATCGATTATATGCAACGCAGGACAAGCTAGATAAACTATTAATATCATCAACCATGTGTCGTTAACTAGGGATTATGTTAAGATTTATAGTTTTTTTATAAGATACTTTTCATGCTAGCTAGCACCTTACCTTGGCTCCTTGCTGCACTCGCATAACAGGTAGTCAGCCTGCCACAAAGTCTCCTCGTGGAGTGCAATGTAATCGGCCATGATCGGTGTGCAAAAATGCCGATTACCAATTGTTATGAAAACTTGAAATCGGCCCTAATGAATCGGCCATTCCAATTAATCGGTCGACCTCTAGTTTGGATAGTTACCACATTGAACACTACCCTCTGTGTGTAGTGGTTGTGTTTTCAGTTCAGCTGGCTTGATGCTTGGTCCAGAGTGGACTAATAATCCATAACTTATAACAGGTGAAGATTTTAAAAATCATTGGTGCAGTACAGTCATTTATTTGAATTGTATTAATTATTTATTTAACCAGGTGAGTTGACTGAGAATACATTGTGATTTACAGCAACGTCCTGGGGTAAATTACAATACATAGAACTAGTTAAAAGCCATAGTTAACACGCAGAAATATAAGCAAGCAAAGAAAGAAATTCAATAAAGATCGATCTCATAAGAATTCCAATTTCCTTTTGCCTCTCAACAATATTGATGTACTATAAGACTGATAGGCTACAAGAAAATGATAGAGATGTGATGGAATTAATATATATTTAGTGTCTGTCCTCATACAATAAAGTAGGCTAATGTAATTGAATAATAATAATTGATTGGATTTATATAGTGCTTTTCTACCAACTGAGGTACTCAAAGTGCTTTACATAGTAAGGGAGAAACTCACCTCATCCACCTCCAAGGTGATGCACAGTGACCCTTTTTGTGCCAGAACGCTTACCAAACAGCAGCTAGAAAGGTGAGGAGTGATATATGCCATTTGGGGAGATGATTAGGTGGCCACGAGGGTATGAGGGCCAGATTAGGATTTTAGCCAGGACACCGGGGTGAACACGCCTACTCTTACGATAAGTGCCATGGGATTTTTAATGACCCCAGAGAGTCTGAACACCCGTTTAACATCCCATCCCGAAAGACAGCACCATTCGTAGGGCAATATCCCCTCTACTGCCCTGGGGATCTCCTTAGACCAGAGGGGGGTGCTCTCTACTGGCTTTACATCACCACTGCCAGCAGCACCTGGTCTCCCATCCAGGAACCATCCCTGCTTAGCTTCAGAGGCAAACCAGCAATGGGATGCTGCTGGTATCAAGCTGAAGGCATGAATCAAATGGTTGTTTACTGAAACTCCCCAAGTCTTTCCAATCAATGTAATACATGTTAAACAATAGCCTGCCTTTCTGTGGTCAACTAGATGATAATTGTAAACACTGTTGTGATTTGAGACAAGCTTGGGGACTCGTCTTTAAAAATCGTAAATCCTATGTGAAATCCGTATTACATACCTGAACAATTGCTGTTCTTGAGTGGTAAAAATACCGTAAATCCTATGTGAATGCAGTTCTACACATCAAAACCATTGTTGTCATTGTGGAGCACTCCTCTACAGTAGGTGGCGGTGTTGTACTTTCAATTGAATTGCACGGTCCAGTTTATGATTACATTACTGTGAAGATGACGAAAAAACAGCTACTTACAAACAAAGCAAGCTAGCGATGTTTAGTTTGTGATATGCTTGTATACATTTTACTAGCTAGATAAATAATTGTGAATTATCATAATATAGAAAAACAAAAATACTGTTACATTGAAAAGGGGCCAAAAGCGTCGGGGCACAATGTCGGGTTCCGTTGCCGATTTCCAGGCGCAGATAGCCTCGATCATGGAGGTGCTAGCCAACGCGGCTGTAGCCGAAATCTGCAAAGTTGTTGACGATGGTTATGCGGTTGTACATCTGGAGATGACTCAAAGCCACAAGGAGAACGAATTTCTCCGGAGGAAAATGAAATTGATGGAACTTCAGGTCGCCAGGTTTCGAGCAGAGAGAACAAAGTCTTCAGAGGGGTCCGTCCACAATCGCTTTCATGGAATACGCCTCCTAAACAGACACAACCATCGAGAAACTGCAACGACAGGTTGGTGATACAAAATTATACAGTGTGCACATACATTATGATCATTTTCAGTTTGACCCCATCCATCAATGGTGTTTCATAAAGTAGAAATCAAGCATAATACGGCTGTGATGTATGCATGTCAATACAGTTAGGGATGTATTATTGACATTAGCCCTATATGCGTTATGCATACATCCAGGATGTATACAGTTAGTGGCCAGTTTATTAGGTACATCCATCTAGTACCGGGTCAGACCCCCCTTTGCCTCCAGAACAGCCAGAATTCTCTGGTGCATGGAAACGTACCTCAATTAGTATCAAGGGACCTAACATATGCCAGGAATCATTCCCCACACCATTACACTACCACCACAAGCCTGTACTGTTGACACCAGGCAGGATGCGCCATGGCCTCATGTTGCTTACTTTAGACAACTGTCGTGCGCGAAAAGCCCAGGACCAGCCGCTTATGAGATACTGGAACCGACACGCCTTGCACCAACAATCATACCACGCTCAAAGTTGCTTAGGTCATTTCGGTCGTTTTGCCCATTCTAACATTCAGTCGAACAGTAAATTAATCCCTCGATGCCTGTCTGCCTGCTTTATACAGCAAGTCACAGCCACCTGACTAGCTGTCTGTAGGAGCGAACCATTTTCGTGAACGGAGCGGTGTACATAGTAAACTAGCCACTGAGAGTATATTGTACTGTCAACACAGCTAGTATTCCTCTAGCTCTATACACACATTACACACGTCATGGACGTATTATGCTTGTTTTGTTCTTTGTAAAACACCATTGATGGATGGGATCAAATGAACCCCATTTATTTCCAGGACCTACTTGGCAAAGCAGAGCCAGACTTTCCAACAGGAGTTTTGGGAACAGCAGCATTCAAAGAGACAGACAGCCCATAGACGTGGACCAAGACGATGTCTCTCCATCAAAGCATATGGATGCTACAAATGATGAGGTAAGTTCCAATTTCATGCTGTCACAGAGTTATGTCTGTTTTAGTCTCGGACACCAGACACTTCCTTCCACCTGGGGATGAGGTTATGTCTGTATAGGCGTATATATACCAGCACATTATAACTAGTGTAGTTTAAATTGAGTAAAGTAACAGTCCCTATACTTTCAATGCATTTTTGCACTAAAAGTTTGTAAAGGCATGTGTAACATACAGACGGTGGAGTTTACCCTCCACTACACCACTGATTATAAGACAATAACAACAAGGCAACTACTATGAATTTCACTTAATCCCATGTCATGCCCATATCTCCATTCAGTAGATAGTGTATGCTCTGTCTCACTCACTCATCTCTCCCGCTTAACCCCATCAGCAGTCAGCAGAGACAGAGGAAGGGGAACCAGACCTGCTGATCATCAAGGTGGAGGGAGAAGCAGATGACCAGGACTCTAGGATCAGCCACCCAGCTAGAACAGTGGAGGGCAGCAGAGAACTAACCACCCAACCGGCTGCAGCCACCACAGAGGACACCGCCTTCCAGTCCAGTGGCCCCAGAGACAACAACAACTACATCAACACCGGTATGGAGGTCAGTGGATCTGACGCCGTCCTCCTCCAGTCAGAAACAGGGAATGTGAACCAGGGACCCCAGCAACACACAGGATTTGAACCGAAAGCCGAGAGACTGAGTCTGGACACAAAGTGTGATATGGACGGGGACCTCACTCTCCTAAGAGATTCTTTAAACCAGGTGTGGAGAGAGGTAGTAGGGACGGATGATGGCGCCTCTGCTGCTCACACTAAAGTAATGGACCTAGGGAGTGGCCCAGTGGGCCCAGAAACACAGAATAGATCGGCCACAGAAATGAGAAGTATAGGGTTAGAAAACCACAGGTTTTCCCCCAAGTCATTCCATTCTTCATCAGAACATGTGATAGTGATTGACTCTGTATCCAGTGGGCAGCAGGTAGATAGAGATTTCGAGTGGTGTCAGGTGGGTACAGCTACTACACCACAGGACAATGGGACTGGAAATAAGCAGGGAGTGGGAGGGTTTAACAGAAACACACCAATGAATCACCACGATTCGATGAGAGACAACACAACGCAATTGGTTTCACCTGGCTTCCGGACCTCTGAGATAAATACAGGCATGCATGTTGGCACAGGTGAGGCCAACAAAGATAGTTGGTGCTCATTGGCAAGCCTCCAGAGACACTCTGAAATACCAGGAAGAAGAGCTCAACAACCAGCTCATACCTCACTTCCTGATTGCCATTTTAGACCGAGCGCCACAACTTCCTCCCACTCGAGTAATCTCGCCATAGACGTTAGACCTGGTACCGTAGAACGACCGTATGGTTGCCCGAGCTGCAATAAGAAGTTTGTCCACGAGAGTGACTTGCGGCAGCACGCTGTCATCCACACCAGAAAGCGGCCGTTCGCCTGCACCTTGTGTGAGAAGAGATTTGTGTCCCGCGCCAAGCTCCAAATGCACCTAAACGTCCACACTGGGGAGAAGCCCTTCAGTTGTGCACATTGCGGACGCAGGTTCTCCCACTCCAGCAATCTGAAAAGACATCAGAAGCTTCATCATTGATAACTGACATTGAACAAGAGATTCCTATTGAAAAAAGCTGTTATAGAAATATCATGAGTTCAAACGTCATTGGTTCTAACATAGTCGTATGTCTGCAGGATGTTTGCCCTGGTCTCATACGTCTACAATACAATGTGGTTCATATTTACATTATCTACAAAGACTGTTACGTTTTCTTGGCTTCTTTAAGGCCAACAGCATCACTCACATTGACTGTTAAGGTTGATCATGGTTCAATATAGCTGCCTCAGACTAAAGTTATAGCAGCTACTGAAATTGTACTGTCCATATGTACCAATTTGACCAATGGCTATTGCTGTTTGTTTGTCAATTCCTATAATTCCATCAATAAATCATATTTTTCAAAGAATTCCGTGGTGCTTCTTGACTCAGTATAGTTTGATCCTGAATGTAGATTGACACTATATAGATTGACCACAGCTAGCACATAATGTTCTGAGAACCATATGTTTCTTAGATGGGAATTTCAGCGTAACGTTTCCAACAGGTTTCCTAAAACGTTCCATAAAAACCACAAGAAAACATTTAGTAACGTTCTAAGAATGTTATTTAAAAACATGCATTCCTTTCTTAGCATCAGCCTAACTCTATCCTCTATCTGGTTAAGTGTGTTCAGATGTGTTGGCCGTTCCCACTTATTGGCCACAACAGATCTTAATGAGTGCTTGTTTCCTTTTGAAAGGGTTCTGTTTGAAAAGGCTAAAATTAATGGCTTTGTATAAGTTAAAAAATGAACATGGCGTGTTAGCTCCATCATGGTGGCACAGTGAACTAATTTCATGGATAGAGAACAGAAGATCATAGTTTAGAATCTCACTGATGCCGTGCCATAATAAAAAAAAGAAATGTGTTTGCATGTGTCCCATCTGTGCTTGGAGTTCAAAACATTTAACCCAAACTAAGCCAGCAGTGTTATGAAAGTCTTATTGAAACATTCTCAGAACGTTACTTAATTACCTTAAAAAAAACTATGATTTCTGTTCTCAGAACGTTAATAAAACCTCCCAGTAAAACTTTCATGGAACCACAGTAAAACATTTTTAGAATCTCCCAGAACAAGCAAAATGTTCACTACTGTTTTTAGAACATTTAAAAGACATTAAGCTTTACCAGTCAGGAAACATATGACTTTGTTTCCAGAACCAATGGGAAACCAAAAACTTAGGTTCCTACAATTTCCAAAGAACCAATTGTGCTAGTTGGGTCTGATTCATGCAGTCTCCTCTGAACAGTTGATGTTGAGATGTGTCTGTTACTTGAACTCTGTGAAGCGTTTATTTGGGCTGCAATTTCTGAGGCTGGTAACTCTAACTTTAATGGGGTGGCAGGTAGCCTAGTGGTTAGAGTGTTGGTGACCGAAAGGTTGCAAGATCGAATACCCGAGCTGACAAGGTACAAATCTGTCGTTCTGCCCCTGAACAAGGCAGTTAATCCACGGTTCCTAGGCCGTCATTGAAAATAAGAATTTGTTCTTAAACTGACTTGCCTAGTTAAATAAAGGTTAAAAATGTAATAAATGTATCCCCTACAGCAGAGGTAACTCTGGGTCTTCCTTTCCTGTGGCGGTCATCATGAGAGCCAGTTTCATCATAGTGCTTGATGGTTTTTGCGACTGCACAGAAAGTAAAAAAGTTTTTGAAATGTTCCGGAATGACTGACCTTCATGCCTTAAAGTAATGATGGACTGTTGTTTCTCTTTGCTATTTTGAGCTGTTCTTGCCATAATATGGACCTATTTGGTAAAATACAATCTCCTGTATACCAGCCCTACCTTGTCACAACACAACTGATTGGCTCAAATGCATTAAGAAGGAAATAAATTCCACAAATATACTTTTAACAAGGCACACCTGTTAATTGAAATGCATACCAGGTGACATGAAGCTGGTTGAGAGAATGCCAAGAGTGTGCAAAGCTGTCATCAAGGCAAACAGTGGCTACTTTGAAGAATCTGAAATATACAATATATTTATAGACTTTTTTGGTTACTACATGATTCCATATGTGTTATTTCATAGTTATGTCTTCACTATTATTCTACAATGTAGAAAATAGTAAAAAATTAAGAAAATCCATTGAATGAGTAGGTCTGTCCAAACTTTTGACTGATTCTGAATATATACCCAATATAGATTGATCCTAAACATATTGTCCCTAAATATACAGTATATGGACCCTAAATATAGATTGACCCTAAATATATATTGCCACTATATAGATTGGCCCTAAATATACAGTATATTGACCATAAATATAGGTTGACCCTATATAGCCATCAGGTAGAACAGAAAACCAGCAGGCTCCGGACCTCATAGGGTAAGATTTGAATACCCCTCCTATATTGATTGACCCTAAATATATATTGACCCTATATAGATTGACGCTAAATATACAGGTAACTACCAAAATAATGAAAACAAATTAGGGATACAAAGTATATTGAAAGTAGGTGCTTCCACACAGGTGTGGTTCCTGAGTTAATTAATCAATTATTATCCCATCATGCTTAGGGTCATGAATAAAAATGCTGGGTAGGCCATTATTTTGTCGACAAAGGCTATAGGATGACAATTCCCCCATCCATAGGGCACCAGTGGTCACTGAATGGTTTAATGGGCATGAAAACGATGTCAACCATATGCCATGACCGTCTTAGTCACCAGATCTCAATCCAATTGAACACTTTTTTGAAGTGTTTTCCACGACCACCAACAAAGCACAAAATGATGGAATTTCTCGTGGAAGATCGGCGTCACAGCCCTCTAATAGAGTTCCAGACACTTGTAGAATCTATGCCACGGTGCATTGAAGCAGTTCTGGCTCGTTGTGGCCCAACACCCTATTAAATCACTTTGTTGGTGTTTCCTTTATTTTGGTAGGTATCTATGTTCTCACCTCAAGCAGGAAAGGTCATTTTCCTTTCAAAAGTACAGGGAATTATCGATCAATCAAATGTACTTATAAAGCCCTTTTTACATCAGCAGATGTCACAAAGTGCCTATATAGAAACCCAGCCTAAAACCCCAACGAGCACGCAATGCAGATGTAGAAGCACGGTGGCTAGGAAAAACTCCCTAGGAAGGCAGGAAAAACCTAGAGAGGAACCAGGATCTGAGGGGTGGCCAGTCCTCTTGCTGTGCCCGGTGGAGATTATAGAGTACATGGTCATGAAGGCCAGATCGTTGTTAAAGATGTTCAAACGTTCATAGATGACCAGCAGGGTCAAATAATAATCAGAGTGTCTATAGAGGTTGCAACAGGTCAGCACCTCAGGAGTAAATGTCAGTTAGCTTTTCATAGCAAAGTATTCAAAGGTAGAGAGTAGAGACAGCAGGTGCGGTAGAGAGAGGTTTTGAGGAGAAAGAAATTTCAGATTTTCTGTGTCAATGAGTTAAGTCAGTACAACTATAATAGCCGAGTTATAATAGATGGGTTTGTTTGAGAGCTTTGTACAGCTCATGCCCGTCAATTTAATTCCCCCCGCCTCTTTTTTAGGCCAAATCTGCTGTGGAAGAGGGAGATGGGGAGGGGGAATAGAGTCTGGACAGACAGAGAAGTGTCCCCCTGACACTCAAAATGCAGAGCAAGGGAGAACTGTAGGATCCAGGTCCAAGTCGCCCGATTTCAACAGACTGTCCACCCGAGTGTTACTTTCCACCAGGTTCCCCAAAGAGGGAAGCAAGCCCCGTTCCCGAATATCAACAGGGGCTCTACTACTTCATCGAAATGCATCCACAACAGCTAACGCCTTGCTCGGGCAAGAGGAAGCTCCAGTGCAACTTCATACTACTCCACCAGGTGTAATGATGGTCAGGGCCAGGAGTTTTTCCTCACCACATGACCAGAGCAGGGGAAAACTCCTGGCCCTAGTTGTAAGGGCTCCACACTACTGGGGGTTTCATATGAAAGCTTGAATCCATGTGTTTTTAACAGTTTAATTGGTTTCCCCATTGAATGCTTCCCTCTGTGTGTAGTGGTTGTGTTTTCAGTTCAACTGTCTTGATGCTTGGTCCAGAGTGGACTGATAATGTATACGTTATAACAAGTTAAGATTTTGAACATTCTTATGAAATTGTATCGTTTCCAGGGATGTACCAAAGAACAGCAATTAACAATTTATTTCCATTTTCTCTTTCGACAAGATATAGTAGATTGACAATCAGATTAATAGGCTGTAAAGATGTGGATTAAATTCATATCTAGGCTAGTCTGTCATACTGTTGTAAATCGTTTGTTGTTTATTTCTATTAGAAATACCCCAAATAGTGAAATTCTTTATTTAAAAAAAATAATGAAATATTGTTTTCACCAGAGAACATGTTGTTTATTACGTAGGTACAACATTGTTGTGCCGCACTCCTGTACAGTAGGTGGCGGTGTTCAACTTTAAATTCTACAGTCCACGTATGATTACATTACTGTGACGTGAGGAAATAAAATAAAACATCTCACCAGCTAGCTACAAACAAAGCTAGCTGCAAATTGACGTTAAGTTTCTGTTATGATTATTTGTTTTAATAGATTGGTAGATAACTGTAGATCATCATAATATATAAAACGCAAATACTGTTACATTGAAAAGGGGCAAAAAGAGTCGGGGGACAATGTCGGGTTCCGTGGTCGAGTTCCAGGCGCAGATAGCCTCAATCATGGAGGTGCTAGCCAACGCGGCTGTAGCCGAAATCTGCAAAGTTGTTGACGATGGCTATGCTGTTGTGCACCTGAAAATGTCCCAAAGCCACAAGGAGAACGAATTTCTCCGTAGGAAAATGAAATTGATGGAACTTCAGATCACCAGATTTCGAGCGGAGAGAACAAAGTTTTCAGAGGGGTCCGTCCACAATCGCTTTCATGGAATACGCCTCCTAAACAGACACAACCATCGTGAGATTACAACAACAGGTTGGTGACGATGATGAATTTGACAGTGCACATAGTTTAGTTTTAATCTTCAGTTTGACCCCATCCATCAATTGTGTTTTACAAAGTTTAAAGCAAGTATAATACTTCCATGATTTATGTAATGTCAAAATATTTTAGGGCCCAGCTGTATTATTGACATTCCATATATGACGTATCATGCTTACTTTGTACTGTCAACACAGCTAGGATCCCTCTAGCTCTATATACACATTACATGCACTACCGTTCAAAAGTTCGGGGTCACTTAGAAATGTCCTTGTTTTTGAAAGAAAAGCACACTTTGTCCATTAAAATAACATAACATTGATCAGAAATACAGTGTAGACATTGTCAATGTTGTAAATTACTATTGTAGCTGGAAACTGCTGATTTAAAAAATATATCTATTTTATTATTGCATTTTCCAATTAAGAACATTTAAAACAAAAATTAAATCATCTATCAAACTGTTCAACCATGAGGGAGAGGGACCATTGTCAAATCTCTGAGCTAGACATCTAGACTGCAGTCCAATTGTACATTCTGAAATTGGGGAGGTTTAAGCCTCCTTGGCCGTAATCAAGGGTCAGTTTATCCAGGCCAACCCTTGGGGTTTTGCCGTGACAGATAAACCGTCTGGTCAGCTTGTCGAGAGAGAAAAAGAATGCTGTGGGCACAGGGATAGGGAAAGATTGAAACAAATATAGAAATCTGGGCAGGACATTCATTTGAATTACATTGATTCTACCCAGTAGAGTGAGAGGCAAGTCCATCCATTTACACAGGTCACCCTCCACCTTATGCAACAAGCTGGCCAGATTGAGTTTATAGAGGTTGTTCAGATTACCATCCACCATTATGCCCAAATATGTCAAGCCCATAGGCAACCATCTAAAAGGTAACTGATGCTTGATGGTATGATGGTCAAAGACAGACAAAGGTAAGATTTAACTTTTATCAAAATTGACCTTATATCCAGAGAAAGAACTATAACGCTGTAATATGTTCTGTAAGTGAGAGAGGGAGTGTTCTGGCTTCGTTAGAAATAAGACAAGGTCATCCGCAAAGAGTGATAACTTATGGGTATGGGGGCCCACCTCAAAGCCATGTATGTCAGGGCACATTCTAATAGCCTCAGCCAATGATTCGATGGCGAGGGCGAAGAGGTGGGTTCCTTGATTTTAACTGGTGGCTTTATTCTGTAGTTTTAGTCAGAATTATCACCTTCCGTGAGAACTATAAAGTAAATGAAAATACAGTTAAACACACTCTTACAACCTTCTTATCTTACGAGTGACTTATTAGCTTGGTATAACTCTGAAGTGCTGACATACATAAACAGTTTAGCCGGAGCTTTAACAGTATCATATTAAACACATGAATAAAGGAAAAACACCTCATTGGCTGCTTATTACAGAAGGGAGGAAATCAAACTTCACACTTATTATTCCTGGCATGAATTCACACTTCATCCTTAATTATTATAGCGTTACCATCCTAACATACACACTACATCCTTAATTATTATAACGTTACCATCCTAACATACACACTTCATCCTTAATTATTATAACGTTACCATCCTAACATACACACTACATCCTTAATTAATATAGCATTACCATCCTAACATACACACTTCATCCTTAGTTATTATAACGTTACCATCCTAACATTCACACTTCATCCTTAGTTATTATAACGTTACCATCCTAACATTGACACTTCATCCTTAATTATTATAACGTTACCATCCTGACATACACACTACATCCTTAGTTATTATAACGTTACCATCCTAACATACACACTTCATCCTTAATTATTATAACGTTACCATCCTAACATACACACTACATCCTTAGTTATTATAACGTTACCATCCTAACATACACACTTCAACCTTTACGAACTACACCCGATGACATGAAAACTTAGCTAACACAGCGCGGGATTGCCTTCCCTCCGAAGGTGTGTTGCTACAATAATGTTCCCCATTACAACAGTTATTAGCTACGTAGTTACAATGTCTATTTACAAACACGGTACCTAAAACACATTTTTCCAAGACGCGAAAGAGATATGGCCATTCAACCCTATCAAAGGCCTTTTCAGCGTCGAGGGAGACTGCGACACTAGGTATTTTGTTTTTGTTAGCAAGGTGAATTATATCAAAAGAACCTTCTGACATTATTGGAGGACAATCTATTAATTATGGAGCCAGTCTGATCTGGGTTGACCAACAGGGGAAGACATGACTCCAGTCTCCTAGATAGCATCTTGGTGACCAGTTTACAATCTGTGTTAAGGAGAGAGATAGGTCTATAGGAGGCGCACTTTAGCGGGTTTTTCCCTTTCTTGTGAATTACTGTAATCACTGTTTGAGAGAGAGACTTCTTGAAAGCAGTTGTCCTCCCCTGCTTTTTTAAGTTCCTCCATAAGGTAGGGGACCAACAGCTCCTTAAATTCTTTATAGAACTCTGGTGGGAAGCCATCCTCCCCAGGAGATTTATTAGAAGGTAAGCATTTAATTGTTGACACAGAAGGGGATGTGTCTACTTATCAAAATTGCAGTTCCTCTTCCTTTGGAGTTAAAAGAGGACTCAAAAACTTGTCATACCCATTCCCTCTTTAGTTTCACTGTCTGTAAGATGTGTTTCTTGTAAAAACACAATGTCAGCCTTTCATTTCTTAAGTTATGTATAGACTCTCTTCCTCTTAATCGGGCTGTTAAGACCTTTTGCATTGAATGTGACATATTTTAGTGGATTAAGCATAGGTTGGGTTTCAAATATATATACCCGAATGGTAATCCCTGATATGTAAATAGTCAGGTAATGTTTCAGAAGAAATGTATTTGTTTCTGGCCATTTTGAGCCTGTAATCGAACCCACAAATGCTGATGCTCCAGATACTCAACTAGTCTAAAGAATGACAGTTTTATTGTTGCTTTAATCAGGACAACAGTTTTCAGCTGTGCTAACATACAGTTGAAGTCGGAAGTTTACATACACCTCAGCCAAATACATTTAAACTTAGTTTTTCACAATTCCTGACATTTAATCCTAGTAAAAAATTTGGCGTCTTAGGTCAGTTAGGATCACCACTTTATTTTAAGAATGTGAAATGTCAGAATAATAGTAGAGACAATGATTTATTTAAGCTTTTATTTCTTTCATCACATTCCCAGTGGGCCAGAAGTTTACATACACTCAATTAGTATTTGGTAGCATTGCCTTTAAATTGTTTAACTTGAGTCAAACGTTTCGGGTAGCCTTCCACAAGTTTCCCACAATAAGTTGGGTGAATTTTGGCCCATTCCTCCTGACAGAGCTGAGGTAACTGAGTTAGGCTTGTAGGCCTCCTTGCTCGCACACACTTTTTCAGTTCTGCCCACAAATGTTCTATAGGATGGAGGTCAGGGCTTTGTGATGGCCACTCCAATACCTTGACTTTGTTGTCCTTAAGCCATTTTTCCACAACTTTGGAAGTATGCTTTGGGTCATTGTCCATTTGGAAGACCCATTTGCGACCAAGCTTTAACTTCCTGACTGATGTCTTGAGATGTTGCTTCAATATATCCACATCATTTTCTTTCCTCATGATGCCATCTATTTTGTGAAGTGCACCAGTCCATCCTGCAGCAAAGCACCCCCACAACATGATGCCACAACCGTGCTTCACTGTTGGGATGTTGTTCTTCGGCTTGCAAGCCTCCCCCTTTTTCCTCCAAACAAAGCGATGGTCATTATGGCCAAACAGTTCTATTTTTGTTTCATCAGACCAGAGGACATTTCTCCAAAAAGTACGATCTTTGTCCCCATGTGCAGTTGCAAACTGGAGTCTGGCTTTTTTATGGAGGTTTTGGAGCAATGGCTTCTTCCTTGCTGAGCGGCCTTTCAGGTTATGTCGATATAGGACTCGTTTTACTGTGGATATAGATACTTTTGTACCTGTTTCTTCCAGCATCTTCACAAGGTCCTTTGCTGTTGTTCTGGGATTGATTTGCACTTTTCGCACCAAAGTACGTTCATCTCTAGGAGACAGAGCGCGTCTCCTTCCTGAGCGGTATGATGCCTGCGTGGTCCCATGGTGTTTATACTTGCGTACTATTGTTTCTACAGATGAATGTGGTACCTTCAGGCATTTAGTATTTGCTCCCAAGGATGAATCAGACTTGTGGAGGTCTACAATTGTTTTTCTGAGGTCTTGGCTGATTTCTTTCGATTTTCCCATGATGTCAAGCAAAGAGGCATTGAGTTTGAAGGTATGCCTTGAAATACATCTACAGGTACACCTCCAATTGACTCAAATTATGTCAATTAGCCTATCAGAAGCTTCTAAAGCCATGACATAATTTTCAGAAATTTTCCAAGCTGTTTAAAGGCACAGTCAACTTACTGTATGTAAACTTCTGACCCACTGAATTGTGATACAGTGAATGATAGGTGAAATAATCTGTTAACAATTGTTGGATAAATTACTTGTGTCATGCACAAAGTAGATGTCCTAACCAACTTGCCAAACTATAGTTTGCAAACAAGAAATTTGTGGAGTGGTTGAAAATTAGTTTTAATGACTCCAACCTATGTGTATGTAAACTTCCGACTTCAGCTGTAATTGCAAAAGGGTTTTCTAATGATAATTTAGCCTTTTAAAATCATAAACTTTGATTAGCTAACACACCGTGCCATTGGAACACAGGAGTGATGGTTGCTGATAATGGACCTCTGTACGCCTATGTAGATATTCCATAAACAATCTGCCATTTCCAGCTACAATATTCATTTACAACATTAAGAATGTCTACACTGTATTTCTGAACAATTTGATGTTATTTTAATAGACAAAACATTTGCTTTTCTTTCAAAAACAAGACATTTCTGATTGACCCCAAACCTTTGAACAGTAGTGTACATCATGAAGGTATTACTGTATGTTTGCTTTGTACTTCGTAAAACACCATTGATGGATGGGGTCAAATTAACCTCCCCTTTATTTCCAGGACCTACTTGGCAAAGCAGAACCAGACTTTCCAACAGGAGTTTTGGGAACAGCAGCATTCAAAGAGACAGACAGCCCATAGACGTGGACCAAGACGATGTCTCTCCATCAAAGCATATGGATGCTACAAGTGATGAGGTAAGTTCCAATTTCATGCTCTCACAGAGTTATGTCTGTTTTAGTCTCGGACCCAGACACTTCCTTCCGCCTGGGGATGAGGTTATGTCTGAATAGACGTGTATGTCAGCACATTATAACTAGTGATGTAGTGGTTAAAAATATGGTTGGTAAACGATGATCGCCGTACACAGTGATTAAAGCAACACTCCCTATACTTTCAATGCATTTTTGTGCCAAAGGGTTGTAAAGTCATGTGTAAAATACAAAAAGGGGAGTTTACCCTCCACTACACCACTGATTATAACACAATAACAACAAGACAACTACTATGAATTTCACTAAATCCCCTTGTCATGCCCATATCTCCATTCAGTAGATAGTGTATGCTCTGTCTCACTCACTCATCTCTCCCACTTAACCCCATCAGCAGTCAGCAGAGACAGAGGAAGGGGAACCAGACCTGCTGATCATCAAGGATGAGGGGGAAGCAGATGACCAGGACTCTAGGATCAGCCACCCAGACAGAACAGTGGAGGTCAGCAGAGAGCCAACCACCCAACCGGCAGCAGACCCTGCCTTCCAGCCCAGAGGCAACAACATCAACACAGCTATGGAGGTCAGTGGATCTGAGGCCATTCTCCTCCAGTCAGAAACAGGGAATGTGAACCAGGGACCACAGCAACACACAGGATTTAAACCCAGAGCAGAGAGACAGAGTCTGGACACAAAGTGTGACATGAACGGGGGCCTCAATCTCCTAAGAGATTCTTTAAACCAGGTGTGGAGAGAGGCAGTAGCGACTAACGATGGCACCTCTGCTGCTCACAATAAAGTAATGGACCTAGGGAGTGGCCCAGTAGGCCCAGAAACACAGACTAGCTCAGACATAGAAATGAGAAGTGTAGGGTTAGAAAACCACAGGTTTTCCCCCAAGTCATTCCATTCTTCATCAGAACATGTGATAGTGATTGACTCTGTATCCAGTGGACAGCAGGTAGATAGAGATTTTGAGTGGGGTCAGGTGAGCTAACGTGTGCTAATGTTATTAGCATGATAGTTGTAAGTAACAGCGAACTTTCCAGGACATAGACATCTAACTGCACTGTCCAATTTACAGTAGCTTTCACAGTGAAAAAAATACTTAAAAACTCGGCAACTGGTTTGATACATTCACCTCTGAAGGTAAATAATGTACTTACATTCAGTAATCTTGCTCTGATTTGTCATCACGAAGGTCCCAGAGATAAAATGTAGCATAGTTTTGTTTGATAAGAATACAGTTTTATATTCAAATGTGGGGACTGGGTTCTACAGTTTGAAGCCTTGCTGTCTCTGGCTCCACACCCACCCCACCCGGCCATCTAGATGTTTGAAGTTAGTGTATATGCTAATGATCCATCATGTATGACATTCCTGGTAGTGTGTAAACAAAACATTTTTATGACCATATAGTTTTTGTATGTTCTCTATAGTTATGTACTTGAAAATGTATCAATTGACCAATTCGGCACATTTGGGCAGACTTGATACAAAATATTGTCCGGTATTGTAATGCTTCACTGGATCAATCTGAAACTTTGCACACACACTGCTTCCATCTAGGGAACAAAATCTAAATTGCGCCAAAACTAAAAAATATGATATTATGGCCTTTCTCTTGCATTTCAAAGATGATGGAACAAAATAATACATAGAAAACACATGTTTTTTTGTTTGTATTATTTTTTACCAGATCTAATGTGTTATATTCTCCTATATTCATTTCACATTTACACAAACTTCAAAGTGTTTCCTTTCAAATGGTATCAAGTATATGCATATCTTTGCTTCAGGTCCTGAGCTCCAGGCAGTTAGATTTGGGTATGTCATTTTAGACGAAAATTTTAAAAAGGGCCAGATCCTTAAGAGTTTTAAGATCCAGTGCATTCAGACGGTATTCAGACCCCTTTCCTTTTTCCATTTTGTTACGTTACTCCCTTATTCTAAAATTGAATAAATAGTTTTCCCCCCTCATCAATCTACACACAATAATACCCCATAATGACAAAGCGAAAACAGGTTTTTAGAATTTTTGCAAATGTAATACAAATGAAAAAACAAAATAGCTTGTTTACGTACAGTTGAAGTTGGAAGTTTACATACACCTTATCCAAATACATTTAAACTCAGTTTTTCACTATTCCTGACATTTAATCATATAAAAAAAATCCCTGTTTTAGGTCAGTTAGGATCACCACTTTATTTTAGTTATGTGAAATGTCAGAATAATTGTAGAGAGAATGATTTCTTTCAGCTTTTATTTCTTTCATAACATTCCCAGTTGGTCAAAAGTTTACATACACTCAATTAGTATTTGGTAGCATTGCCTTTAAATTGTTTAACTTGGGTCAAATGTTTTGGGTAGCCGTCCACAAGCTTCCCACAATTAGTTGGGTGAATTTTGACCCATTCCTCCTGACAGAGCTGGTGTAACTGAGTCAGGTTTGTAGTCCTCCTTGTTCGCACACGCTTTTTCAGTTCTGCCCACAAATTTTCTATGGGATTGAGGTCTGGGCTTTGTGATGGCCATTTCAATAACTTGACTTTGTTGTCCTTAAGCCATATTGCCAGAACTTTGGAAGTATGCTTGGGGTCATTGTCCATTTAGAAGGCCCATTTGCGACCAAGCTTTAACTTCATGACTGATGTCTTGAGATATTGCTTCAACATATTTCACCTAATTTTCTTTCCTCATGATGCCATCTATTTTGTGAAGTGCACTAGTCCCTAAAGCAGCAAAGCACCCCTACAACATGATGCTGTCACCCCCCGTGCTTCACGGTTGGGATGGTGTTCTTCGGCTTGCAAGCCTCCCCTGTTTTCCCCCAAACATAACGATGGTCATTATTGCCAAACAGTTCTATTTTTGTTTCATCAGACCAGAGGACATTTCTCCGAAAATTACGATCTTTGTCCCCATGTGCAGTTGCGAACCGTAGTCTGGCTTTATTATGGCGCTTTTGGAGCTGTGGTTTCTTCCTTGGTGAGCGGCCTTTCAGGTTATGTCGATATAGGACTCGTTTTACTGTGGATATAGATATAGTTTCCTCCGGCATCTTCACAAGGTTCTTTGCTGTTGTTCTGGGATTGATTTGCACTATTCGCACCAAAGTATGTTCATCTCTAAGAGACAGAACGTGTCTCCTTCCTGAGAGGTATGATGCCTGCGTGGTCCCATGGTGTTAATACTTGCATACTTTTGCTTGTACAGATGAACGTGGTACCTTCAGGCATTTGGAAATTGCTCCCAAGGATGAACCAGACTTGTGGAGGTCTACAATTTGTTTTCTGAGGTCTTGGCTGATTTCTTTTAGATTTTTCCCATGATGTCAAGCAAAGAGGCTCTGAGTTTGAAGGTAGGCCTTGAAATACATCTACAGGTACACCTCCAATTGACTCAAATGATGTCAATTAGCCTATCAGAAGCTTCTAAAGCCATGACATAATTTTCTGGAATTTTCCAAGCTGTTTAAAGGCACCGTCAACTTAGTGTATGTAAACTTCTGACCCACTGGAATTGTGATACAGTGAATTATAAGTGAAATAATCTGTCTGTAAACATTTGTTGGATAAATTACTTGTGTCATGCACAACATAGATTTTACCGACTTGCCAAAACTATACTTTGCTAACAAGAAATTTGTGGAGTGGTTGAAAAACTAGTTTTAATGACTCCAACCTATGTGTATGTAAACTTCCGACTTCAACTGTAAGTATTCAGACCCTTTGCTATGAGACTCGAAATTGAGCTCTGGTGCTTCCTGTTTCTATTGATCATCCTTGAGATGTTTCTACAACTTGATTGGAGTCCACCTGGGGTAAATTCAATTGATTGGACTTGATTTGTTAAGACACACACCTGTCTATATAAGGTCCCACAGTTGACAGTGCATGTTAGATCAAAAACCAAGCCATGAAGTCGAAGGATTTGTCTGTAGAGCTCCGAGATAGGATTGTATCAAGGCACAGATCTGGGGAAGGGTACCAAAACATTTCTGAAGCCTTGAATGTCCCCAAGAACACAGTGGCCTCCATCATTCTTAAATGGAAGAAGTTTGGAACCACCAAAACTCTTCCTAAATCTGGCCAGCCGGCCAAACTGAGCAATCGGGGGAGAAAGGCCTTGGTCAGGGAGGTGACCAACAACCTGATGTTCCTCTTTGGAGATGGGAGAACCTTGCAGAAGGACAACCATCTCTGCAGCACTCCACCAATCAGGCCTTTATGATAGAGTGACCAGACGGAAGCCTCTCCTCAGTAAAAGGCACATGACAGCCTGCTTGGAGTTTGCCAAAAGGCACCTAAAGGACTCTCAGAACACAATAACCAATATTCTCTGGTCTGATGAAACCAAGATTGAACTCTATGGACTTTATGCCAAGCGTCACGTCTGGAGGAAACCTGGCACCATCCCTACGATGAAACATAGTGGTGGCAGCATCATGCTGTGGGGATGTTTTTCAGCGGCACTGGGGAGACTAGTCAGGCTTGAGGGAAAGATGAACGGAGCAAAGTACAGATAGATCCTTGATGAAAACCTGCCCCAGAGCGCTCAGGACCACAGACTGGGGCGAAGGTTCACCTTCCAACAGGACAACTACCCTAAGCACACAGCCAAGACAACGCAGGAGTGTCTTCGGGACAAGTCTCTGAATGTCCTTGAGTGGCACAGTCAGAGCCCAGACTTGAACCCACATAAGTGGATCTGCAGAGAAGAATGGAAGAAACTCCCCAAATACAGGTGTGCCAAGCTTGTAGCATCATACCCAAGAAGACTCAATGCTGTGATTGCTGGTAAAGGTGCTTCAACAAAGTACTGAGTAAAGGGTCTGAATACTTATGTGAATGTGATATCAGTTCTTTTTTTTTGTTGCAAAATGTCTGAAGAACCTGCTTTTGCTTTGTTATTATGGGGTATTGTGTGTAGATTGATGAGGAGACTGAATATCCACGGGGTAACCATGGTAACAGTCTGATGTTTAGGCATGTAGAAAGCATATGCTCTGTTTCACTCACTCATCTCTCTCACTTAACCCCAGCAGACAGAGGAAGGGCAACCAGACCTGCTGATCATCAAGGTGGAGGGAGAAGCAGATGACCAGGACTCTAGGATCAGCCACCCAGCTAGAACAGTGGAGGGCAGCAGAGAACTAACCACCCAACCGGCAGCAGCCACCACAGAGGACTCCGCCTTCCAGCTCAGTGGCCCCAGAGGCAACAACAACTACAACACCGCTATGGAGGTCAGTGGATCTGACGTCGTCCTTGGCTTTTCCCCCAAGTCATACCATTCCTCATCAGAACATGTGATAGTGATTGACTCTGTATCCAGTGGGCAGCAGGTAGATAGAGATTTTGAGTGGGGTCAGGTGGGTACATCTACTACACCACAGGTCAATGGGTCTGGAAATAAGCAGGGAGTGGGAGTGTTTAACAGAAACGCACCATCAATTCACCCTGTACACCACAAATCAATGAGAGACAACACTATGCAGTTGGTTTCACCCGGATTCCGTCCCACAGAGATAAATACAAGCACCCGTCTTGACGCAGGAAATACAGGTGAGGCCAATAAAGCTAGTTTGCGCTCATTGGCAAGCCTCCATAGACACTCTGAAATACCAGGAAGAGGAGCTCAACAACCAGCTCATACCTCACTTCCTGTTGGCCATTTTAGACCAAGCGCCACAACTTCCTCTCACTCAAGTAATCTTGCTAATCACATTAGACCTGGCACCATAGAACGGCCGTACGGTTGCCCGAGCTGCCATAAGAAGTTTGTTCACGAGAGTGACTTGCGGCAGCACGTCGTCATCCACACCAGAAAGCGGGTGTTCGCCTGCACCTTGTGTGAGAAGAGCTTTGTGTCCCCCAGCAAGCTCCAAGTGCACCAGAACGTCCACACTGGGGAGAAGCCCTTCAGTTGTGCACAGTGTGGGCGCAGGTTCTCCCAATCCAGCAATCTGAATAGACATCAGAAGCTTCATCATTGAAAACTGACACAGAAGCAAGAGATTCCTATTGTTGGGTTCTGAGAATATGAAATATACATTTCACAGAGGGGGAGAGGGTAATGTATAACAGTTACATTATGTCAGGATATGTCACAGAGGGGGAGAGGGTAATGTATAACGTTTACATTATGTCAGGATATGTTATTGTTAGCCATCAGGGATCCTATGGAAGGGGTCCTCTGGGAGGAGAAGAGACACAGTCTGGTACCAGGCACCATGACAGCCGTGAGTTGGGCAGGGAAGCGATCACATGTGGCAGGCATTGATAAGGGGAGAGAGCTTTGCATTAGGCATCAAGGGGGCTGAGGTCATCACTTCGTATTCCTGTCGAACCTTAACAGATGTCAGGGTTGGAGACAAGGAGGAGTGCATCTAAACTGGAGTATATAAACTTGTTGGTGGAAACATGTTTTGTCTGAATGCAGCTGTATTTGTCCTCTGGGAGAATAAACTTGGTTCAGCTTTCATAGTGTCTGTTGAGTTGTTTACTCTGAGAATTAGAACCTAACACTATTGAAAAAAACTGTTATAGCAATATCATGAGTTCAAATGTCATTGGTTCTAACATAGTCGTATGTCTGCAGGATGTTTGCCCTGGTCTCATACGTCTACAATACAACGTGATTCATATTTACATTATCTACAAAGACTGTTACGTTTTCTTGGCTTCTTTAAGGCCAACAGCATCACTCACATTGACTGTTAAGGTTGATCATGGTTGTGTTCTTCTAATAATACTGTGTGCGTCACACTAAAGTTATAGCAGATACTGAAATTCTACTGTGAGACTGAAAAAGTTATGTTCTTCTGTAACAATTTGACCAATGGCTGTTGCTGTTTATTCATTAAATCCAATAATTCCATCAATAAATAATATTTTTCAAAGAATTCCATGGTGCTTCTTGACCCTAAATACGCCTATTGATGTCACCTGTTAAATCCACTTCAATCAGTGTAGATGAAGGGGAGGAGGCAGGCTAAATAAGTTGTTTTTTAGCATTGAGACAATTGAGACATGGATTGTGTTTGTGTGTCATCCAGAGAGTGAATTGGCACGACATAAACCGGACCCATCTGTTACTCTCTGGCCGTCCGGCCGACTGGTCCTATCTGGCCAGCCGGCTGGTCCTATCTGGCTGTCCGGCCGACTGGTCCTATCTGGCCGACTGGTCCTATCTGGCCAGCCGACTGGTCCTATCTGTCCAGCTCATCAGGCCTGTGTCAGGAATAGAGCGAGAGAGCCAGAGGAGGGGAGAAAGTTGGGAAGGAGAGAGGGTGATGTCAAAGTAGATAGGGCTGACAGACTAACATCCCACTGGGCCCTGACTGACTTCTAGTTTTGATTAACATTTGGTTCAGTTAATTAACATGAAATCAACCAAAAAAAGTCACCATGTCATTGGATTTAGGTTGAAAGTTTGGTGAAAAAAAGACTAAATGCTTACGTTGATGACTTTCTGTCAGATGTGTGCGTACTGGTAGAGAAGTCAGGTGCAGGAGAGCAGAGATTTGTGAAACAGGCGCACACTTTATTTAGATATAGGACCAGTCGGCCAGACAGATATTGGACCGGTCGGCCAGACAGGTATTGGACCGGTCGGCCAGACAGTTATTGGACCGGTCGGCCAGACAGGTATTGGACCGGTCGTCCGGACAGATATTGGACCGGTCGGCCGTACAGGTGGCGGTGGGGTTATGTTGTGGGCAGGCATAATCTACAGACAACGAACACAATTGCATTTTAACGATGACTATTTCAATGCACAGAGATACCGTGACGAGATCCTAAGGCCCATTGTAGTGCCATTCATCCGCCACCCATCAACTCATGTTTTAGCATAAAGCACGGCCCCATGTTGCAAGTAACTGTACACAATTATTGGAAGCTAAAAATGTTCTTCCATGGCCTGCATAGTGCATACTCACCATGTCACCCATTCAGCAAGTTTGGGATGCTCGGGATCAACAGTGTGTTCCAGTTCCCGCCAATATCCAGCAACACCGCCATTGAAGCAGAGTGGGACAACATTCCACAGGCTACAATCAACAGCCTAATCTACTCTATGCAAAGGATATGTGTCGCGCTGCATGAGGCACATGGTGGTCAGACCAGATACTGAAGGGTTTTCTGATCCACGCCTTTACCTTATTTTTTTAAGGTATCTGAACAACAGATGCATGTCTGTGTTCCCAGTCATGTGAAATCCATAGATTAGGGCCTAATTTAAGTATCTTAATTGACTGATTTACTCATATGAAATTGTTGATTGTTGCGTTTATATTTTTGTTCAGTATAGATTGATCCTATATAGATTGGCCCTATATAGATTGACCCTAAATATATATTGACCCTAAATATACACTCACCGCCCAGTTTATTAGGTACACCACCCCGATCAAGAAAATTGAATGCTCCTACAGACAGTGAATCAGGCAAAGCAGGCAGACAGGCATCGAGGCAATGTTACTGTTCAATTAAACGTTAGAATGGGCAAAAGGAGTGAACTAAGCGACTTTGAGCGTGGTATGATCGTTGATGTCAGGCACACCATCGTTGATGCCAGGTCCAGTATCTCAGAAATGTCCGACCTTTTCACACACGACAGTGTGTAGGGTTTCCCGAGGCTGGAGTGACAAGACAAAAAACTGAGTTACAGAGTAAGGGAAAACTTTAGGGTTGAGGTTCAAGGTGCGAGTTGTCCATTGAAATCTGGCAACTTGGACCTCAACCCTACAGTTCTCCCTCGCTCTGTGTTTTGAGTGTCAGGAGAGGACACTTTTCATCCCAAAGGATTACTCTCCAACAGGTTCCCCAAAGACATGGAAAACGTTAACCATTAGTGGAAAAAACAACTAAAACTGACCCAAGATCAGCATCTAGGGACAACTTAACACTGCTCCACCTGTGACATAATGAAAGGCAGGTGCAGGAGTTTTTCCTCACCACGTGACCAGACCAGGGAACACCTCCTGGCCCTAGATTTAAGGGGAATGGCTCGGCTTCACACTAGTGGGGTTTTCATATGAAAACTAGGTC
This sequence comes from Oncorhynchus mykiss, assembly GCF_057628025.1. NCBI lineage: Eukaryota > Metazoa > Chordata > Actinopteri > Salmoniformes > Salmonidae > Oncorhynchus > Oncorhynchus mykiss. Next base: position 14,420,945 of record NC_143040.1, on the reverse strand, counting down.
TATGTGTTTTGAACCGTTTGAATGGTTTCCACATTGAACACTACCCTCTCTGTGTAGTGGTAGTGTTTTCAGTTCAACTGTCTTGATGCTTGGTCCAGAGTGGACTGATAATGTATAAGTTATGACAAGTAAATATTTTAAACATCCTTATGAATGTGTATAGGTGAACAGTAATTAAAAAATCATTTCCATTTGCCTGTCAACAATATACTTTAGATTTACTATCAGATTGATAGGCTGTAAAGATGTTGATGGAATTCATATATATGAATAGTAGGCTAGTCTGTCATACTGTTGTAATTTACTTTTCTTTCAAGTCAATTAACTGTTTGTCGTTTATTTCTATTAGAAATACCAGAAATAGTTAAATGCTTTATTTTAGAAAAATCATGAAATATTGTTTACACCAGAAAACATGTTTATTATGGAGCTCCAACATTGTTGTTATTGTGGAGCACTCCTATACAGTAGGTGGCGGTGTCCAACTTTCAAGTCCAGCATATGATTACATTACTGTGATGAGGAACAGGAAAAATCATCTCACCAGCGAGCTACAAACAAAGCTAGCTAGCTATCCATGTTTAGTTTCTGATATTATTGTATTTGTTTGAATAGCTTGCTAGATACTCATAATATAGAAAACACAAAGACTGTTTTCATATTGAAAAGGGACCAAAAGCGTCGGGGGACAATGTCGGGTTCCGTGGTCGAGTTCCAGGCGCAGATAGCCTCAATCATGGAGGTGCTAGCCAACGCGGCTGTAGCCGAAATCTGCAAAGTTGTTGACGATGGCTATGCGGTTGTACACCTGAAGATGTCCCAAAGCCACAAGGAGAACGAATTTCTCCGGAGGAAAATGAAATTGATGGAACTTCAGATCGCTAGGTTTCGGGCTGAGAGAACAAAGTCTTCAGAGGGGTCCGTCCACAATCGCTTCCATGGAATACGCCTCCTAAACAGACACAACCATCGTGAGACGGCAACGACAGGTTGGTGATGATGATGCATTTGACACTGTGCACGTATTTTAAATTAAATTACAGATTACCGACCATTTCGAATCCCACCGCACCTTCTCCGCTATGCAATCTGGTTTCCGAGCCACGCTCAAAGTCCTAAACGACATTATAACCGCAATCGATAAGAAACAATACTGTGCAGCCGTATTCATCGACCTGGCCAAAGCTTTCGACTCTGTCAATCACCACATTCTTATTGGCAGACAACAGCCTTGGTTTCTCAAATGATTGCATCGTCTGGTTCACCAACTACTTCTCTGATAGAGTTCAGTGTGTCAAATCGGAGGGCCTGTTGTCCGGGTCCTCTGACAGTCTCTATGACCCCCAGGGTTCAATTCTCGGGCTGACTCTCTTCTCTGTATACATCAATGATGTCGCTCATTCTGCTGGTGATTCTCTGATCCACCTCTACACAGACGACACCATTCTGTATACTTCTGGCCCCTCCTTGGACACTGTATTAACTAAACTACAGATGAGCTTCAATGCCATACAACTCTCCTTCCTTGACCTCCAACTGCTCTTAAATGCAAGTAAAACTAAATGCATGCTGTTCAACCGATCGCTGCCCGCATCTGCCTGTCCGTCCAGCATCACTACTCTGGACGGTTCTGACTTAGAATATGTGGACAACTACAAATACCTAGGCGTCTGGTTAGACTGTAAACTCTCCTTCCAGTCTCACATTAAACATCTCCAATCCAAAAAATAAATCTAGAATCGGCTTCCTATTTCGCAACAAAGCATCCCTCACTCATGCTGCCAAACATACCCTCGTAAAACTGACCATCCTACCGATCCTCGACTTCGGCTACATCATTTACAAAATAGCCTCCAACACTCTACTCAAAAAATTGGATGCAGTCTATCACAGTGCCATCCGTTTTGTCACCAAAGCCCCATATACAACCCACCACTGCGACTTGTACACTTTCGTTGGCTGGCCCTCGCTTCATACTCGTCAGCTAACCCACTGGCTCCAGGTCATCTACAAGACCCTGCTAGGTAAAGTCCCCCCTTATCTCAGCTCACTGGTCACCATAGCAGCACCCACCTGTAGCACGCGCTCCAGCAGGTATGTCTCACTGGTCATCCCCCCCAAAGCCAATTCTTATTTTGACCGCCTTCCAGTTCTCTGCTGCCAATGACTGGAACGAACTGCAAAAATCGCTGAAGCTTTAAGCACCAGCTGTCAGAGCAGCTCACAGATCACTAAACCTGTACATAGCCCATCTGTAAATAGCCCATCCACTAACCTCATCCCCATGCTGTATTTATTTATTTATCTTGCTCCTTTGCACCCCAGTATCTCTACTTGCACATTCATCTTCTGCACATTCTACCATTCCAGTGTCTAATTGCTATATTGTAATTACTTCGCCACCATGGTCTATTTATTGCCTTACCTCCCTTGTCCTACCTCATTAGCACTCACTGTATACATACTTTTTCTACTGTATTATTGACTGTATGTTTGTTAATTCCATTTGTATCTCAGTGTTGTTTGTGTCAAACTGCTTAGCTTTATCTTGGCCAGGTCGCAGTTGCAAATGAGAACTTGTTCTCAACTAGCCTACCTGGTTAAATAAAGGTGAAATAAATAAAAAATTAAATTAAACATGAATCTTCAATTTGACCCCATCCATCAATTGTGTTTTACAAAGTTCAAAGCTAGTATAATACAGCCATGATTTATGTACTGTCAATACAGTTCGGCCTAGATGTAATTATTGAGATCCACCTCAAGAGGCTGAAGAAATTTGGCTTGGCCCCAAAGACCTTCATAAACCTACAGATGCACCATTGAGAGCATCCTTCCGGACTGTATCACCACCTGGTACTGCTATTGCACCGTCTGCAACCGCAGGGCTCTCTAGAGGGTGGTGCGGTTAGCCCAACGTATTTCCGGGGGCACCCTTGCCAGGACATCTACAGCACAGGTGTCACAGGAAGGCCAAGAAGAATATCAAGGACCTCAGCCAGCTGAGCCTGTTCACTCACTACCATCTAGAAGGTGGAGACTTTACAGGTGCATCAAAGCAGGGAACGAGAGACTGAAAAACTGCTTTTATCTCCAGGCCATCAGACTGTCCCCACTAGACTGCCTCCGCCCAGTACCCTGCCCTGAACTTAGTCACTTTAACCACTAGGCTACGCTGCCGCCCCTAGTCATTGTTACTAGCCCGGCTACCACCCAATACTCTACCCTGCACCTTAGTGACTGCTGCCCTAGTCATTAAACACTGGTCACTTTAATAATGTTTACATACTGTTTTACCCACTTTTATGGATGTAATGTATTCTAGTTAAGGCTCATCCTATATAACTACTACTGTACCTACCTTTTCTACTCATATACTGTCTATAGGTATACTGTCTATAGGTATGTCTATAGGTTACAGTAGGTATTACTGCCCTGATGGAGCTAGAAACACAAGCATTTCACTGTGTTACAGTAGGTATTACTGCCCTGATGGAGCTAGAAACATAGGCATTTCACTGTGTTACAGTAGGTATTACTGCCCTGATGGAGCTAGAAACACAAGCATTTCACTGTTACAGTAGGTATTACAGCCCTGATGGAGCTAGACACACAAGCATTTCACTGTGTTACAGTAGGAATTACTGCCCTGATGGAGCTAGAAACACAAGCATTTCACTGTCTTACAGTAGGTATTACTGCCCTGATGGAGCTAGACACACAAGCATTTCACTGTGTTACAGTAGGTATTACTGCCCTGATGGAGCTAGAAACAAGCATTTCACTGTGTTACAGTAGGTATTACTGCCCTGATGGAGCTAGACACACAAGCATTTCACTGTGTTACAGTAGGTATTACTGCCCTGATGGAGCTAGAAACAAGCATTTCACTGTGTTACAGTAGGTATTACTACCCTGATGGAGCTAGAAACATAAGCATTTCGCTGTGTTACAGTAGGTATTACTGCCCTGATGGAGCTAGAAACACAAGCATTTCACTGTGTTACAGTAGGTATTACTGCCCTGATGGAGCTAGAAACGCAAGCATTTCACTGTGTTACAGTAGGTATTACTGCCCTGATGGAGCTAGAAACACAAGCATTTCACTGTGTTACAGTAGGTATTACTGCCCTGATGGAGCTAGAAACAAGCATTTCACTGTGTTACAGTAGGTATTACTGCCCTGATGGAGCTAGAAACACAAGCATTTCACTGTGTTACAGTAGGTATTACTGCCCTGATGGAGCTAGACACACAAGCATTTCACTGTGTTACAGTAGGTATTACTGCCCTGATGGAGCTAGAAACACAAGCATTTCACTGTGTTACAGTAGGTATTACTGCCCTGATGAAGCTAGAAACACAAGCATTTCACTGTGTTACAGTAGGTATTACTGCCCTGATGGAGCTAGAAACATAAGCATTTCACTGTTACAGTAGGTATTACAGCCCTGATGGAGCTAGACACACAAGCATTTCACTGTGTTACAGTAGGAATTACTGCCCTGATGGAGCTAGAAACACAAGCATTTCACTGTCTTACAGTAGGTATTACTGCCCTGATGGAGCTAGACACACAAGCATTTCACTGTGTTACAGTAGGTATTACTGCCCTGATGGAGCTAGAAACAAGCATTTCACTGTGTTACAGTAGGTATTACTGCCCTGATGGAGCTAGACACACAAGCATTTCACTGTGTTACAGTAGGTATTACTGCCCTGATGGAGCTAGAAACAAGCATTTCACTGTGTTACAGTAGGTATTACTGCCCTGATGGAGCTAGAAACACAAGCATTTCACTGTGTTACAGTAGGTATTACTGCCCTGATGGAGCTAGACACACAAGCATTTCACTGTGTTACAGTAGGTATTACTGCCCTGATGGAGCTAGAAACACAAGCATTTCACTGTGTTACAGTAGGTATTACTGCCCTGATGAAGCTAGAAACACAAGCATTTCACTGTGTTACAGTAGGTATTACTGCCCTGATGGAGCTAGAAACATAAGCATTTCACTGTTACAGTAGGTATTACAGCCCTGATGGAGCTAGACACACAAGCATTTCACTGTGTTACAGTAGGAATTACTGCCCTGATGGAGCTAGAAACACAAGCATTTCACTGTCTTACAGTAGGTATTACTGCCCTGATGGAGCTAGACACACAAGCATTTCACTGTGTTACAGTAGGTATTACTGCCCTGATGGAGCTAGAAACAAGCATTTCACTGTGTTACGGTAGGTATTACTGCCCTGATGGAGCTAGACACACAAGCATTTCACTGTGTTACAGTAGGTATTACTGCCCTGATGGAGCTAGAAACAAGCATTTCACTGTGTTACAGTAGGTATTACTACCCTGATGGAGCTAGAAACATAAGCATTTCGCTGTGTTACAGTAGGTATTACTGCCCTGATGGAGCTAGAAACACAAGCATTTCACTGTGTTACAGTAGGTATTACTGCCCTGATGGAGCTAGAAACGCAAGCATTTCACTGTGTTACAGTAGGTATTACTGCCCTGATGGAGCTAGAAACACAAGCATTTCACTGTGTTACAGTAGGTATTACTGCCCTGATGGAGCTAGAAACAAGCATTTCACTGTGTTACAGTAGGTATTACTGCCCTGATGGAGCTAGAAACACAAGCATTTCACTGTGTTACAGTAGGTATTACTGCCCTGATGGAGCTAGACACACAAGCATTTCACTGTGTTACAGTAGGTATTACTGCCCTGATGGAGCTAGAAACACAAGCATTTCACTGTGTTACAGTAGGTATTACTGCCCTGATGAAGCTAGAAACACAAGCATTTCACTGTGTTACAGTAGGTATTACTGCCCTGATGGAGCTAGAAACATAAGCATTTCACTGTGTTACAGTAGGTATTACTGCCCTGATGGAGCTAGAAACACAAGCATTTCACTGTGTTACAGTAGGTATTACTGCCCTGATGGAGCTAGAAACGCAAGCATTTCACTGTGTTACAGTAGGTATTACTGCCCTGATGGAGCTAGAAACACAAGCATTTCACTGTGTTACAGTAGGTATTACTGCCCTGATGGAGCTAGAAACAAGCATTTCACTGTGTTACAGTAGGTATTACTGCCCTGATGGAGCTAGAAACACAAGCATTTCACTGTGTTACAGTAGGTATTACTGCCCTGATGGAGCTAGACACACAAGCATTTCACTGTGTTACAGTAGGTATTACTGCTCTGATGGTGCTAGAAACACAAGCATTTCACTGTGTTACAGTAGGTATTACTACCCTGATGAAGCTAGAAACACAAGCATTTCACTGTGTTACAGTAGGTATTACTGCCCTGATGGAGCTAGAAACATAAGCATTTCACTGTGTTACAGTAGGTATTACTGCCCTGATGGAGCTAGAAACACAAGCATTTCACTGTTACAGTAGGTATTACTACCCTGATGAAGCTAGAAACACAAGCATTTCACTGTTACAGTAGGTATTACTGCCCTGATGAAGCTAGAAACGCAAGCATTTCGCTACACCTGTGATAACATCTGTAAAATATGTGTACTTGACATGACCAATAAAATAAGATTTGAGGATGTATCATGCTTTCATTGTACTGTCAACACAGCTAGGATTCTTCTAGCTCTACAGACACATAACATACATCATGAACATATGTTTGCTTGGTACTTTGTAAAACAACATTGATGGATGGGGTCAAATTAACCTCCCCATTTATTTCCAGGACCTACTTGGCAAAGCAGAGCCAGACTTTCCAACAGAAGTTTTGGGAACAGCAGCATTCAAAGAGACAGACAGCCCATAGACGTGGACCAAGACGATGTCTCTCCATCAAAGCATATGGATGCTACAAGTGATGAGGTAAGTTCCAATTTTAACAGCCGATTTTAGACTGTCACAGACTTATATCTGTTTTAGTCTCGGACACCAGACACTTCCTTCCGCCTGGGGATGAGGTTATGTCTGAATAGACATATATATACCAGCACATTATAACTAGTGATGTAGTGGTTAAAAATATGGATGGTAAACGATGATCGCCGTACACAGTGATTAAAGCAACACTCCCTATACTTTCAATGCATTTTTGTGCCAAAGGGTTGTAAAGGCATGTGTAACATACAGAAGGTGGAGTTTACCCTCCACTACACCACAGATTATAAGACAATAACAACAAGACAACTACTATGAATTTCACTAAATCCCATGTCATGCCCATATCTCCATTCAGTAGATAGTGTATGCTCTCTCACTCACTCATCTCTCCCACTTAACCCCATCAGCAGTCAGCAGAGACAGAGGAAGGGGAACCAGACCTGCTGATCATCAAGGTGGAGGGAGAAGCAGGTGACCAGGACTGTAGGTTCAGCCACCCAGCTAGAACAGTGGAGGGCAGCAGAGAACTAACCACCCAACCGGCTGCAGCCACCACAGAGGACCCCGCCTTCCAGTCCAGTGGCCCCAAAGGCAACAACAACAACTACAACAACACCGCTATGGAGGTCAGTGGATCTGACGCCGTCCTCCTCCAATCAGAAACAGGGAATGTGAACCAGGGACCCCAGCAACACACAGGATTTGAACCCAAAGCAGAGAGACAGAGTCTGGACACAAAGTGTGACATGAACGGGGACTTCAATCTCCTAAGAGGTTCTTTAAACCAGGTGTGGAGAGAGGTAGTAGTGACTGATGATGGCTCCTCTGCTGCTCACACTAAAGTAATGGACCTAGGGAGTGGCCCAGTGGGCCCAGAAACACAGACTAGCTCGGCCACAGATATGAGCAGTGTATCTAGTGGCCAGCAGGTAGATAGAGGTTTCGAGTGGGGTCAGGTGAGTACAGCTACTACACCACAGGACAATGGGACTGGAAATAAGCAGGGAGTGGGAGGGTTTAACAGAAACACACCAATGAATCACCACGATTCGATGAGAGACAACACAACGCAATTGGTTTCACCTGGCTTCCGGCCCTCAGAGATAAATACAGGCATTAATCTTGGCACAGGTGAGGCCAACAAAGATAGTTGGTGCTCATTGGCAAACCTCCAGAGACACTCTGAAATACCAGGAAGAGGAGTTCAACAACCAGCTCATACCTCACTTCCTGTCAGCCATTTTAGACCAAGTGCCACAACTTCCTGTCATTTGAGTAATCTTGCCACAGATGTTAGACCTGGCACCGTAGAACGACAGTACGGTTTCCCGAGCTGCCATAAGAAGTTTGTCCACGAGAGTGACTTGCAGCAGCACGCTGTCATCCACACTAGAAAGCGGGGGTTCGCCTGCAACTTCTGTGAGAAGAGCTTTGAGGGCGCCAGCCATCTCCAAATGCACCTAAACGTCCACACTGGCGAGAAGCCCTTCAGTTGTGCACATTGCGGACGCAGGTTCTCCCACACCAGCAATCTGAAAAGACATCAGAAGCTTCATCATTGATAACTGACATGGAACAAGAGATTCCTATTGAAAAAAAGCTGTTATAGAAATAGCATGAGTTCAAACGTCATTGGTTCTAACGTAGTCGTATGTCTGCAGGATGTTTGCCCTGGTCTCATACGTCTACAATACAATGTGGTTCATATTGACATTATCTACAAAGACTGTTACATTTTCTTGGCTTCTTTAAAGGCCAACAGCATCACTCACATTGACTGTTAAGGTTGATCATGGTTGTGTTCTACTAATAATACTGTGTGCGTCACACTAAAGTTATAGCAGATACTGAAATTCTACTGTGAGACTGAAAAACTGTCTGTTCTTCTGTAACAATTTCACCAATGGCTGTAGCTGTTTATTCATTAAATCCAATAATTCCCTCAATAAATAATATTTTTCAAATAATTTCATGTTGCTTCTTGACTCTAAATATATATTCTCACATTGACCCTAAATATATTGTAAGGAAAGGACATTTTTCTTTCAAAATTACAAGTGAATTATTGAGGTCCAGTTTTAGTTTCATATGTTTTGAGAAGCTTTAGATGTTCTGTGTCCATGAGTTGAGTCAGTAAATTAACAACTTAATTCAAGCCATTAGATCAATATTATAGCCTAGTAATATCTGAGTTATAATAGACCTGCATTTGTTTGAGAGCTTTGTAGAGCTCGTGTCTGTCTACTTAATTCCTCCCTCCTCTTTTCAGGCCAAATCTACTGTGGAAGGGGAGAGAGACCTCCAGCCATGGAAGAAAGAAGAGGGTCTGAGGGAGATGCCAGGTAATGATTTATGGGTTGCTGTAATGAAAAATGACATACTGATTGACAACCTCATTGTTTTATTTGACTGCATATGACCATCATGCTTTTGTTGTCTCTTCAGGTACTGATAGTGGCCACAGAATGACAGACCCAAACACACCGACCTCTCTAGACACGGACCAAACAGAGCTCACTCAGCAGCTCAGAACCAAACACAGCATAGTGACTGTCAACAGATCAGACACTGTTTTCAAGTCAGACCCGGAGCCTGAGAGCCTGAGCCAGGTGTTCCAACTCACAGGTCCAGGACCTGTTGCTAAACAGCAGTGCAGCCTAAACCGCGAGAGAACAACCGATCTGCCTGTAAACTCCCATAAGCGAAGAGGCAGTGATACAGAGAATGATCGGCCGTCTTGTTCTAGTTATGTTGCCAAGACAGTCTCAGGAAGCCCCTCACCTCTCACAAAGCTGAACCCTATTCCCCCACTTCCTCAGATGGTGAGGAGTGAACACGAGTATTCCCAGGTCGATTCAGAAGTCATGTCGGAGGTCATAGTTATCGACCCCCTTCCTGTTGACGATGGGGATGGCACGCCCTCGTCCTGGAGACAAGGTGACATCATGGAACACGGGCATCATCAAGGAGGACATAGTGAAGCAGATGCCATGCTTCTCGGAGGACATTCGAGTAACGCTTATCATCATCTTCATCATCCTCACCCAGGTGTCCAGCCAGCAGCGAGACAGAACTCACCTGACAATCACTTCTACACCATCGGCTTGGACGGCGCATTCAACAACCGCCTCAGCACCTTTCAGAACCCCGCAACCACCGCCACTCCATACGCCACGGGAACCGAGGAGCTGCAGTACCCCACCTGGGTAGATTTCCCTGGGAGCGCCCCCGACACCCACCTGGGCGACGTGACTGGGACTCATCAGGACAGAGGGTCTAGGGAGGAGGGGGCGAGGTCCTACAGGTGCACCTTCTGTGAGAGGGAGTACCCTCACCTGTGCCAGCTCAAGATGCACCAGAGGGTTCACACAGGGGAGAAACCGTACGAGTGCGCCCTGTGTGGGAAGCAGTTCAGCCAGCTGTGCAGCCTGAAGCGGCACCAGAGAGTACACACAGGGGAGAAACCTTTCAGATGCGCTCAATGCGGGAAACAGTTCTCTCATTCCAGCAATTTAAAAGTGCATCAGAGCGTCCATACGGGTGAGAAACTCTTCCACTGCACCCAGTGTGGGAAGAACTTCTCCTTTCTGAGCAATCTGATAAGACACCAGACAGTTCACGCACAGAAATTATAGGTTGTGTTGTGATTTGGGATTGTGTTTTCTGAATTGATTGTAAATTGTATGTGTATGATTGCTCTGGCTTAAAGGTTGTTACCTGTGTATTTCTCCCGTTTGTTATTTTGTATTCTGGAGCCTTTTGTAAAAATGTTATAAAAAGAAGTGACACTAAATGTTTGACTGCAGATTATTATATTGGTTCATGTTGGTTATTTTTGTCTAAAATGTTCAACTTATTGTATAAATTCCTACAGTATTTGTGATGCAAAGTGTTGAAAATAATCAGGCAAAACTAAGATTTTGTCACAATCAACATGCTTGTGTTAAAGTTCAAAAGAAATAAAGCAACTCATGGGAAATTTGAAAAAGGTATTGTCTTTGAGATTGAGAGTAATACATTTAGCTTTATCTCAGCAAATACATCTCTGTGATCTCAGTGTTTACGGTAAACTGTCTCCGGAAGTAGATTGTTTAACCACATAAGGGTTTTACTCGGGAAAGTTTGTTTGCTAGCTAAATAATAACAAAGATGTCCAACTTCGTCGTTTTTCGTGCGCGTGTAGATTCCGTTAGGGAAACTTTTAACGGCAACAGTCGTACGAGCAGTGTGTCAAATAATGGAAGAATTCCTCTGAATTTGGCTCTACTGTTTGAACCATTTTGGCAATAAACTATTATGACCCCATTCCTGAAATATGGACATATCTTCGGTTCCCCTCAATGACGATCACATGGTGTGTTAGAAGGGAGTGACACAAAAAAAGTGTCTCCCATAAGTAAACATTGCCCCGTCACAGCCCTTCTAAGCACAGCCTTTCCACTCCCTATTTAATCTTGCTCTTATGACTGACTGGGTTAGAACCAGGTCTCCTGCATATCACAATAATGTGTTAGTCCACTTAACTAAAGCCCATAGGGATTAGTTCAGGAAGCTAACACAAGTCTCCAGCAAGGTTACTCATCAAAAGAGAGTGGTTCATCGAACCACCTCGGTTAAATTTCACTCCCCTTTGACCTCATACTCAGAGATCACGGCACCAATATAACTGATTGGAGTTCAAATCAGGTCTCCTGCACAAGACCACTTTCTGTGGCAAACAGAAACCGAATGATCTGTGCAACCCATTTAATGAGAATGCAACAGACGTGGTTCGGTGATCAATGCATGTGATGAGCAACCTGGCTGAAGACGTGTTAAGTTTAACCCAGGGCTCCGCTTTTGTGACAAGTCACTTATCACAAAAGCGTGGTCATCAAACCACCTGTTAGACTTCACCCTCATTTGACCTCCTCCTTGAAGACTCATCCAAGTCACAGGACCAATGCCTAGGAGGCTTTAGCTCACAGGCTAACACAGTCTTAACCCATTGTCAGGTTGACCTTATAAGGACTACCCTTGCCGGAGAATTGAAACGGACGTCTAACAATAACTAACACGTTTAACACAAACATACACGTGAAACTAACAACACTTGCGCAATTAAAGGGCTTTTTTAATAGCACGGTGGTTGGAATGCTTCAGGAGGGCAGTGGGTTCGGCAGTGGGTTCGAGGCAGAAGTCTTGAGGTTGAGTCTCCATATGAGCTGAATCGGGGGAAGCTGTACTCGCTAAACAAGCAGCGTGACATCCTTTACAACGGTGCCACTGGACTCTACAGTTGTGCTGGTTCAACCACTGGGGGCGCTGTGGAGACAGTTAAGGTGGTGAATGTAGCAGATGAGGATCTGTGAAACTTATTCAGCAGGCCGAAGCGTCGTCCTTGTGCAATAGAAGGACTTTTCCAATAGTGCATGAGCTGTAACCCTTCAGGAGGGCGGTCAAGTGTGTTAGCGAGGCCGAGGTCCTGAGTTCTAGTCTCGGTATGAGCTGAATCACAGGCACACGGCACCCACTCCAATTTGCCTAGCGCTCCAACAGATCTGCGGAAGATGCCATTTCCATCGCTTTTCACACAGCCCTAACACATCTGGACAAGAGGAACACCTATGTGAGAATGCTGTTTATTGACAACAGTTTAGCATTAAACACTATTGTTCTCTCTAAGCTTGGCACTAAGCTCAGAGCCCTTGGTCTGGACACCACCCTCAAACTGGATCTTGGACTTCCTGACGGGCAGACCACAAGGTGTGAGGATTGGCAACAACACCTCCTCCACACTGACACAACACAGGGGCCCCCCAGGGGTGTGTCCTCAGCCCTCTGCTGTCGTCCCTGTTCAGCCACGACTGCATGGATTTGCACGACACTAACACAGTCATCAAATTTGCTGACGACACCACAGTTGTAGACCTGATAACCAACAACGACGAGTCAGCCTATAGGAAGGAGGTAAGTGAACTGGCATTGTTGTGTTATCACAACAACCTCTCCTTCAACTTCAGCAAAAAAAGTTGACTGTTGACTTCAGGAAGCAAAGGAGGGAACATACCCCAATCCACATCAATGGGATTGCAGAAGAGAGAGTCAACCGTTTTGAGTTCCTCTGCGTCCACATCACTGAGAACTTGTCATGGACCAACACCACCACCACTATTGTCAAGGCGGCTGAAGAAATTCGTCATGCCACTACAAATACTACCGCTGCACAATCGAAAGCGTCCTGACCAGTTGCATCACTGCCTGGTACGGGAATGTCTCCGTCCATGACCGCAAGGCCCTCCAGCGAGTGGTGAAGAAGGCCCAGTACAACACTGGGACCGAGCTTCCACCCATCAAAGACATCTACTGGAAACGGTGCCTGAGGAAGGCCCGCAGCATCATCAAGGACCACACACCCCAGTCACAAGCTGTTCACTTCCTTAGCGTTGGGCAGACGGTATCGGAGCACGAGGTCTGATACCAACAAGCTCAAGAGACAGTTTCTGTCCACAAGCCATCAGACTGCTTGAACACTTGAACTGGACCGACCACCTGCTCTGATTCTCCACACGTTAGTACACATGTACCCACACAGATAAACACACCCACACTGCGTGTACAACACATTACATTATGAACACCTACTCTTTCCATGACATAGACTGACCAGGTGAATCCAGATGAAAGCTATGATCCCTTATTAATGTCACTTATTAAATCCACTTCAATCAGGAGACAGGTTAAAGAATGATTTTTTAGCCTTGAGACAATTGAGACATGGATTGGGTATGTGTGCCATTCAGAGGGTGAATGGGCAAGACACAATATTTAAGTGCCTTTGAACGTGGTATGGTAGTAGGTGCCAGGCACACCGGTTTGTGTCAAGACCTGCAATGATGCTGGGATTTTCACGCTCAACAGTTTCCTGTGTAACCACTCCCTCTTCCAATTAGGGCTAATTGAAAAGCTGTTCAAAAGAGGACATTGTATTCCATTTTTTGTACTCCCTGACGAAGGCCATGCAGCCGAAACACATCGGTTTTAAAAAACTTTGTTTCTATTGAACATGCCATACTAATAAAGGCATTTTAATCAATTATATGAAGAGCGCCTTGGTCCTCCTTTCTTTTTGAGTTTCCTGTGTGTATCAAGAATAGTCCACCACCCAAAGGACATTCAGCCAACTTGACACAACTGTGGGAAGCATTGGAGGCAAAATGGACCACCATCCCTATTGAACGCTTACAACACCTTGTAGAGTCCATGGCCCGACCAATTGAGGCCGTTCTAATGGCAAGGGGGGTGCGCAACTCAATATTAGCCAGTCGTTCTTAATGTTTTGTACACTCAGTGTAAACACAATACATTTTGCCCCAACTGTATAAGTCTATTATATGAATGTTAATCTGTATGGAGAATCAAAAACAACGAGTGAGTGGTTTCAAATCTGATATTATGAAAGTAGGAAGGTGATGTTCTAGGTGAGATTTCTACCTAATATTGAGCAAATTACACTCACTGGAGCTAATTACACTCACTGGAGTATCTGACACAGGTGTTAAGAAAGCCCCAGTCAATAGTCCCCCAGTCAGTCATCTCCCATCAATAGTCCCCCAGTCAATAGCCCCCCAGTCAATAGCCCCCCCCAGTCAATAGCCCCCCCAGTCAATAGCCCCCCAGTCAATAGCCCCCCAGTCAATAGCCCTGCAGTCAATAGCCCCGCAGTCAATAGCCCCCCAGTCAGTCATCCACCAGTCAATAGTCCCCCAGTCAGTCATCCACCAGTCAATAGTCCCCAGTCAATAGCCCCCCAGTCAATAGTCTCCCAGTCAGTCATCCACCAGTCAATAGCCCCCCAGTCAGTCATCCACCAGTCAATAGTCCCCAGTCAATAGCCCCCCAGTCAGTCATCCACCAGTCAATAGTCTCCCAGTCAATAGTCCCCAAGTCAATAGTCCCCCAGTCAATAGCCCCGCAGTCAATAGCCCCCCAGTCAAAAGCCCCCCAGTCAATAGTCCCCCAGTCAATAGCCCCCCCAGTCAATAGCCCCGCAGTCAATAGCCCCCCCAGTCAATAGTCCCCCAGTCAATAGCCCCCCTAGTTAATAGCCCCCCAGTCAATAGCCCCGCAGTCAATAGCCCCGCAGTCAGTCATCCACCAGTCAATAGCCCCCCAGTCAGTCATCCCCCAGTCAATAGCCCCCTCCAGTCAATAGCCCCCCAGTCAATAGCCCCACAGTCAATAGCCCCGCAGTCAATAGCCCCCCAGTCAGTCATCCCCCAGTCAATAGCCACCCAGTCAATAGCCCCGCAGTCAATAGCCCCGCAGTCAATAACCCCCCAGTCAATAGTCCCCCAGTCAGTCATCCCCCAGTCAATAGTCCCCCAGTCAGTCATCCCCCAGTCAATAGTCCCCCAGTCAATAGTCCCCCAGTCAGTCATCCACCAGTCAATAGCCCCCCAGTCAGTCATCCCCCAGTCAATAGTCCCCCAGTCAATAGTCCCCCAGTCAGTCATCCACCAGTCAATAGCCCCCCAGTCAGTCATCCACCAGTCAATAGTCCCCCAGTCAATAGTCCCCCAGTCAGTCATCCCCCAGTCAATAGTCCCCCAGTCAGTCATCCCCCAGTCAATAGTCCCCCAGTCAGTCATCCCCCAGTCAATAGTCCCCCAGTCAGTCATCCCCCAGTCAATCATCCACCAGTCAATAGTCCCCCAGTCAATAGTCCCCCAGTCAATAGGCCACCAATGAGGCAAGTGCTGCTGGTAAGCTTTCTTGACTTCATTTTTGCCAACACACGGCTAACCTTTGTTTAACCAGCTAAACAGCAGCTCTTAGTGAAAATGTGTTAGGAGTTACCGTTCTAGCTTATAGGCTATGTTAGAGTTCCTCTTCCAATTATAATGTGGCAAGGTCAAAATTCTTTAAAAATTACATTTATTTTAAAATGTTGATAACTTCTCCCTGCCATTCTCCTGATGATAAGACATGTGAAAAATGTTTTGCTAACATATGATGAGGATCACTGGTTGGCCGGTTTGCCTGGGCGGGGATCCCTGGTTGGCCGGTTTGCCTGGGCGGGGATCCCTGGTTGGCCGGTTTGCCTGGGCGGGGATCCCAGGGCAAGGAAAGGTTGAAGACTCCAGGTCTACAGTGATGATGCACATCCTAACCTGTCAAACCTGCTCAAAACAGTCAGAATGGAAAGGAATAAACCAGAGAGAACTCTGATTGAATTGATTGGGTTGAAATTCAATTCATTCCAAATCTGGGACTCAAAAACCAGCATATGGTTTCCGAGGCTGAATATGATGAAGGTAAAGGGGTATGAAGATAGTTCTATAAATCCAACCACTGACAGCCTACCATTCCAGTCAGCACTCTCTCTACCTGCACCAGCTAGGTCACCATGTCCATTTACAGTGCCAGGACTGTGTTGGTGTCCGTGAAACTGTCGCTTTGCTCTTCTGCCATGTCGATGTCCAGAAAAGAGGTCACCGTTGCGCTCTTCCCTGAACCTTCCTCCTCTTTCCTGCGTTCAGGTAAGAGAAGAGCCGAGCAACGAGCTCTCAACCACCAACAGGATTTGCTCACCCAGGCACCTGTCCAGAGCTTCCTGAATTCTTAAATGCTGTTCTTTGGTGCACCACTGCACAAATACAAATTCATGAGGATGTTTAAAATCTTCACCTGTAATAACTTATACATTATCAATCCACTCTGGACCAAGCATTAAGCTAGCTGAACTGAAAACACAACCACTACACACAGAGGGTCGTGTTCAATGTGGAAAACATCCAAACTGTTAAAAACACATGGACCCAGTGTTCATATGAAAACCCCAGTAGTGTGGAGCCATTCCCCTTACAACTAGGGCCAGGAGTTTTTCCTTGGTCTTGTCATGTGGTGAGGAAAAACTCCTGGCACTGCCTATCATTTCGCCGGGTGGAGAAGTGTGAAGTTGCCCCTAGATGCTGATGTTGGGTAAGTTTAGCATCTTTTTCCACAAGTGGTGAAGGTTAGGATTGGGGAAGAGGAAGCTGATCCTAGATCTGTATCTAGTCGGAACTTCACCTTGGAACACTCAGGGCAGCACAACGTCCTGTGGCCTGCCACCAGTGTGGACGAGGAGGTGCTTCTTCATGTGGCCAGACTGGGTGAAGCACTTCCCACAGTAGATGCAATTAAATGGTTTCTCTCCGGTGTGCACCCTCTCATGCATCTTCAGCTGGTGGCTGTGGGAGAAGCGCTTGGTGCAGTGGCTGCAGCCGTACGGTTTCTCACCCGTATGGACCCGCATGTGCCTCCGCAGGTGCGCCGGCTGGGGGAAGGGCTTTCCACAGAGGCTGCACCGGAGCTGACTCTTGGACGAGTGAGACGTCAGCTGTTGTTGCTGCTTTTCTATGCCTTTCGATGAAGAAGTGGTACTTATGGTGAAATCAGGAAGGAAGCCCCTCAGGAAGGGGGCTGGCTTCCCTCTTTGGGGAACCTGGAGGAGAGTAATACTTGGGGATGAAAAGCTGTTTAGGGAGGACAGTCTGTTGAAATCTGACATCTTGGACCTTGATCCTACAGTTGTCCCTTGCTCTGCATGTTGAGTGTCAGGGGGACACTTTGTCTGTCCAGACTCCATTCCCCCTCTTCCTCTGTTGTCCACAAGCTGCCTGCTTTCTGAACAAACCTCTCCAGATGTCACCTCTTGGCCAATTATGCTCCATTCTGAACTCATATCTACCTCCACTTTAATGGGAACTGAGTCCACCATCACCACATCAGGCACCCAGTCCAGAGAGCCTGAAGCAGACATGCAGACCCCAGAGTTACCAGGCACCCCTCTCCTCTCTGGATGTCCAGACAGCCTCTTGGAGTCTGGCCCTGCATTGTGAGGAGCATTCACAGTTGGGCTGTCAGTCTCTTGGTTCTCTGTCCATTGGGACAGGCTGTATTCTATGGGTTGATGGTCAGTTTCCCAGGTCACACCCTCAGCAACCTGATGGTCCTGTCTTGCTCTGTTGTATTGTGACGCTGGATGCTGGAACGTCTGGTTTTCAGGTTCTATATTGAGTGAGGTGTCTGGAGCTCTGTGTCTGTTGCCCTGCTGGTCCAGAAGGTCTGTGGGTTCAGTAGAGGATGAAGAACCTGGTTCTGCTACAATGATCTTCTCACTGCTCTCACTGACTGGTTGGACAATCTCTGAAATGTGTCAAAGTAAAGCACAGCATCAGCTTCCTGTAGTGAAGATGGATTATTTTTTGCCTTATTTAATAGTTATGGGTTATGACTAAGAAGGTAATAAAATACTGCAATACACACTTAAGTCTTTACTTAACATGAAGTGTAAACTGCATAGATTTGATAGGTTGCACAAAAATACCTTCCGTTCTACTGGTGTCAAGGTTCTCCATTTTGATAAGAGGTGCCTCTCGCATATCTGCCATCTGTTTTGTATTCATCCGGAACATTTTATTAGAAACATATCCCCAAAACCATTTGAAATATGAGAAAACAAATCATATATTTGACCATGTCTATGACAACTGACCTGCATGCTCCCATCCTGGTCTGTCGCTGTGCGTCCTGAATCTCTCCAGTTGGTGACATCCTGCGTTAAGTTGCCACTTTCACTGTCGGCAAAACAATTCTCCACTGCACCAGAAAACACAAACCCTTATAAACGTTACATATTCTACATTACCCATTATTTTAACGTGTTGAAATATGTTTGTTAACTACAGTATCCAATATATTCTACATGACCATTATTTTTAAAGTGTTGAAATATGGTTTAAAAGAACTACAATATCTAAGTCTGCCTGATGACTTTCCTACTAAGCTCCCTCTTGCTCGGGCAACACGATTGGTGTCGCGCCAGTGAACTGTGCGTCGCAGGGCTCCGAATTTCTCTGTGCCCTGTTGAGAACTCTGGTATTTTGTCAAAAGCAGCTTCCTCCGCAGGTTATCGATTTCTTTTTGACTATGGGAAATTTCCAAACGTAAGGCAGCATGCCCGTCATCTACAAGTTTGCAGATTTCGGCAACGGCTGCATTCGCCAAAACCTCAATGATGGAGGCTAGCTGAGCATGAAAGACGACGGTATCGGTCATGTTCTTGGCACTATGTCTAATTTAAACACTTATGTTATAGTAATTTGCATTGCAGTGTTCAATCAACGTCCTCAAAGTTCACACGGTATGCTTCAAACGTAAATATATTTTTTATCTGTGGAGCTAGACACAATAAGGATTTTCCACAACAGTGGAATTTGCTGTTCGCCTTCAAAATAAATGTCCGCAATTGGAAGTCATTCAAACGGTGACAAATATTGTAAACATGACATATTTGGACTAGATAATGCTTGAGATGAAATAGCTAGTTAATTTGATATAAAAAAAGTGACTCTGTTTAAATCACCCTGTGGATGTATTATACTTTAGAATTGCATTAGGGGCGTACTCATAAGTTTGGACACCTACCCATTAAGGGTTTTTCTTTATTCTTACTATTTTCTACATGGTAGAATAATAGTTTAGACAATAAATATATGAAATAACACATGGAATCATGTAATAACCCAAAAAGTGTTCAATCTAAACATATTTTATATTTGAGATTCTTTCAAGTAGCCACCCTTTGCCTTGACAGCTTTGCACATTCTTGGCATTCTCTCAACCAGCTTCATAAGACATTTCCAACAGTCTTGAAGGAGTTCCCACATATGCTGAGCACTTGTTGGATGCTTTTCCTTCACTCTGCAGTCCAACGCATCCCCAACCATCTCAATTGGGTTGAGGTTGGGTGATTGTGGAGGCCAGGTCATCTGATGCAGCACTTCATCACTCTCCTTGGTCAAATACCCCTTACATAGCCTGGAGGTGTGTTTTGGGTCATTGTCCTGTTAAAAAAATGATAGTCCCACTAAACACAAACTAGATGGGATGAAGTACCACTGCAGAATGCTGGTGTAGCCATGCTGGTTAAGTGTGCCTTGAATTCTAAATAAAATCACTGACTGTCACCAGACCCACGGTGGGAACCACACCAACACAATCTCCCATTTGGATTCCTTAGAGCAAAGGACATATTTCCACCGGTCTAATGTCCAATGCTTGTGTTTCTTGGCCCAAGCAAGTCTCTTCTTCTCATTGGTGTCCTTTAGTAGTGGTTTCTTTGCAGCAATTCGACCATGAAGGCCTGATTCATGCAGTCTCCTCTGAACAGTTGATGTTGAGATGTGTCTGTTACTTGAACTCTGTGAAGCATTTATTTGGGCTGCAATTTCTGAGGCTGGTAGCTCTAATGAACTTATTCTCTGCAGCAGAGGTAACTCTGGGTCTTCCTTTCCTGTGGCGGTCCTCATGAGAGACAGTTTCATCATAGCGTTTGATGGTTTTACGACTACACTTGAAGAAACTTTAAAAGTTCTTGAAATTTTCCGGATTAACTGACCTTCATGTCTTAAAGTAACGATGGACTATCATCTCTCCTTGCTTATTTGAGCTTTGCTTGCCATAATATGGACTTGGTCTTTACCAAATAGTCTTCTAATAATCTTCTGTATACCACCCCTACCATGTCACAACACCACTGATTGGATCAAATGCATTAAGGAAAGAAATTCCACAAATGGACTTTTAACAAGGCAAACCTGTTAGTTGAAAGGCATTCCAGGTGACTACCTTGTGAAGCTGTCAAGGCAAAGCATGGCTACTTTGAAGAATCTAAAATATATTTCTGATTTGTTTAACACTTTTTTGGTTAATACATGACTCCGTATGTGTTATTTCATAGTATGTCTTCACCATTATTCTACAACTCAGAGAAGAGTAAAAAACAAAAAACCCTTGACTGAGTAGGTGTGTCCAAACTTGACAGGTACTGTTCATATTGCAATGGGGTATTAGCATACTTAGAGCTTAATGTGGCTCATTTCAGTCCCACAATATGCGCTACAACGCTACTATATGTGTAAACTCGTCAGAATTGTAATCTGTTGGTGTCACTGAGTAGGCTGATAACCCATTTCATGGACCCAGGATGAATAAGTAAGGCTGTACAGTGCATATAAGTATGCCCCCAATGCAATTCTAGTCTAATACATCCACAATGGGATGAACTGTTTTTTGTTCTTATCAAAATAACACTTGTCTTTTGTTGAATTTATATAACATTCCAACCTATTATTACATGTTTATTTTATTGTGCGCTGAATTAGTTTCATACACCTGTTTTATTATTCTGTTTTTATTGTAATGTACAGGGCTCGCTTATAAAAGAGAGTTGTGACTCTCAATAATAACTTGTTTAGCATTATCTAGTCAAAATAATGGGTGCATTCGTAAATTACCTCCAGTGTGTCAAAGTGCGCTCTGAGCCGTTTTCAAATTCAGTGTAGTCAGATCGTTCATTTGTGAATTCAGAGTGTTTCTTTCTGGCCGAGGAGTAGGGTTGATCCGAGCTTTCTGACCTCACAACTGCAGTCAAGCACAGAAGCAAACGGGCTAAAGTTGGCTAGTTTGCTAGCTACTTCCAGACACAAATGAGAAACCACCTCACTCTGACCATTTTACTAACCCGAGCAGAGCTAGTTAGGCTGTTTTCATGTTATCTAGAGCGTTAGTGACTAACAGTGCTGCTAGCAACACTTGAATAATGTTTTTTGTCAACCTTTACTGACACCCGTCATATTCAACTAGTGTTGCGTGTTAGTAACCTCAGTTATTCTGTGCTCTGGCATACTCGAACGAGAGTGTTCTGAAATCAGAGTAGATAGCCAGAGTGAATTTACATACGCACCCAAGGAATCCACTTGTATCAGTTTGAAGTCAGTCAAATGGGAGCTTTTATTTTGAAGACAACCCGTAAATTCCACTATTGTGGCTAGTCCTTATTGTGGCTAGCTTCTCGCAGGTTCTCTTTTTTGTTTATTTTTGTTCCGGAAACAAAAAATGTCTTCTACTTAGTGGATCGTTTTTCAAAATAAAGGTGAGATTTCAAAATAAAGATTGGTTACACGCAACGTATGTTAGTTCCAACATTGCTACCTGCTGCTGTATCATATTGTAGCGACTGAAAGGAATCAAATGTTACAAAAATCAGCCTTTTGACTTTCAATGAAGTTAATAAAAACAAACACTTTGTCCTCCAAATATGATTATTTTACTATTTGGTTCACGTAGAAAAATACAGAATCAGCATACAACCTGAATTTAAAGGGAATAAATACATTCCTTCAATTTAAA
This sequence comes from Oncorhynchus mykiss, assembly GCF_057628025.1. Lineage (NCBI taxonomy): Eukaryota > Metazoa > Chordata > Actinopteri > Salmoniformes > Salmonidae > Oncorhynchus > Oncorhynchus mykiss. The sequence goes on along the minus strand of NC_143040.1, from coordinate 14,398,845 downwards.
GTAAATCAATTGAATAGTAGGCTAAGGGTTAGTAGTCTGAAAACTAACTGAAGCACCACACTGAGAATGCACTCTAAAGCTGACCAATGTAACAGTAGAAATATTTCAATATCTGGCTATAGAATGGCTAAATAGCCAATGGGATTTCTTATTGTCCTGGGTAATAGCTAAACATTGCCTTTTGTTTTTACAATAAATTACAATTGTAAATAAAAATAAACATTTATAATAACAACATTGGTAATATGGGTGTAGGTAGCGCAGCAAGCATGTGGTGAGCATATAATGGTTCATGTTGTCCTTCACAGTAACCTGTAACCACAATGTACTGGCTTCTCCTCCTTTCAGTAACGACTGGGGTTCAGGAAACACAGAACAGAATAGATTGTCAGACACAAACCAGAATGGAATACATGGAATATGAATGCACAAGTAAAGAATCTTAGGTCTATGTGTGCAGTCTTGACATACAATGATATTTGTAAGATTTTGGGGGAAACACATGGTTCATGAAATTCTGAATAAATGAAAAACAATTGCCTTGACTTTTTCCACTTTGTTAGGTTACAGCCTTATTCAAATATTGATTATTCACCCCCCCCCCCCCTCAATCTACACACAATACCCCATAAGGACAAAACCAAAACAGGTTTTTAGAAATGTTTCTAATTTATAAAAATGCAGACTGAAATAAGTATTCAGACCCTTTACTCAGCACTTGATTGAAGCACCTTCACCACATCCTCGAGTCTTCTTGGGTATGACATTAGAAGCTTGGCACACCTGTATTTGGGGAGTTTCTCCCATTCTTCTCTGCAAATCCTCTCAAGCGCTGTCAGGTTGGATGAGGAGCGTGGCTACTCAGCTGATTTCAGGCCTCTTCAGAGATGTTCGATTGGGTTCAAGAACGGGCTCTGGCTGGGCCACTCAAGGACATTGAGATGTATCCTGAAGCCACTCCTGCGTTGTCTTGGCTGTGTGCTTACGGTCATTGTCCGGTTGGAAGGTGAACCTTCGCCCTCAGTCTGAGGTCCTGAGGACAGTTTTCATCAAGGACCGCTCTGTACTTTGCTCCCTCCATTCATCTTTGCCTCGATCCTGACTAGTTTCCCTGTCTCTGCTGCTGAAAAACATCCTCACAGCATGATGCTGCCACCAAAATGCTTCACTGTAGTGATGGTGCCAGGTTTCCTCCAAATGTGACACTTGGCATTCATGCCAAAGAGTTCAATCTTGGTTTCATCAGACCAGAGAATCTTGTTTCTCATGGTCTGAGAGACTTTAGGTGCCTTTTGGCAAACTCCAAGCGCGCTGTCATGCGCCTTTTACTGAGGAGTAGCTTCGATCTGGCCACTCTACCATAAAGGCCTGACTGGTGGAGTACTGCAGAGATTGTTGTCCTTCTGGGAGGTTCTCCCATCTCCACAGAGGAACTGTAGAGCTCTGTCAGAGTGACCATTGGGTTCTTGGTTATCTCCCTGGCCAAGGCCCTTCTCCCATGATTGCAGTTTTTTTCCCACCACCTTTATTTAACCAGGTAGGCAAGTTGAGAACAGGTTCTCATTTACAATTGTGACCTGGCAATTTGGTTTGTCCGGGCGCCTGCTCTAGGAAGAGTCTTGGTGGTTCCAAACTTCTTCCGTTTAAGAATGATCGAGGCCACTGTGTTCTTGGGGACCTTCAATGCTGCAGAAATGTTTTGGTACCCTTCCCCAGATCTGTGCCTCGACACAATCCTGTCTCTGAGATCTACGGACAATTCCTTCAACCTCATGGCTTGGTTTTTGCTCTGACATGCACTGTCAACTGTGGGGCCTATAAATAAACAGGTGTGTGCCTTTCCAAATCATGTCCAATCAATTGAATTTACCACAGGTGAACTCCAATTAAGTAATAGAAACATCAAGGATGATCAATGGAAACAAGATGGACCTGAGCTCAATTTCGGGTCTCATAGCAAAGGGTCTGAATACTTGTTATTTATTTTGATTAAATACGCAAACATCTGTAAAAACCTGTTTTTTGCTTTGTTATGAGGTATTGTGTGTGTAGATTGCTGAGGACATTTTTATATTTAATCCACTTTAGAATAAGGTTGTAACCTAACAAAATGTAGAAAAAGTCTATAGGGGTCTGAATACCTTCCGAAGGCACTGTATGTCATCGTGGTTACAAACCTTCCCTGTGGAGAATGTCCTGATTTGTTTTATTTGTCAAGATGGTGTGTAGTAAGGTTCTGCAGTCCAGAGACAGGTTCCAGGAGCCTGTCTTCCCATCCACACGCAACACATTCCGGAGGATCCACACCAGTGACTCCAGAAGCTGCAAGCAAGTGAATCAATTCAATGCTTTCAGTGTTTTAGTTGCCTATATCGATTAAGTGTTTGTCATTGGTCCCTAAAGCAGTTGTGTTTTATATATAAATATATAAAAAGAGGATAGGTAGTCACTAGGTAGGCTACATGTCAAACATTTATGGGCGATTCCTCACAAAATTATTATTTAGGGGATTTTCACTCAATTTAATCCATAGAAGGGTTCTTTGGAGGAAGTATTGTTGACATATATTTGACATGCATCTTAAAAAATAGTTATTGTTGGAATATTTGTGATATTTTGCTTACCCAGGACTCCTGCAAGACTCCATATTATGTCATTTGTCGGTGCATACCAAAGATCCAGAGTGGGATCTCTGCTGCTTTTATGATGACATTTTTAAGCATTTCCAAGAGCGTGAATGTGAAATTGGATTCAAAATGGTCGCCCTCTGCTAGTGATTTGCAGGATGTGCAATGATAGACGTAAAAGGAGGGCTGTGATTGGTTACATTGCCAATTTATCTGTATAAAATGGGACATAAATGTAAAACTACCACAACTTTGATTTTCCTGTAAAGTACGTTTGACAATAATTGTAAAAAACAAGCCCAATAAAAAAAATAGTATACTTTGAATTAAGGATGTGACAACTGGACAATTTTGCTCAATGTTTAAACGGCCATTTTTATATAGTTTTTCCGTTAAAACGATAAGAAAAAAATATATAAAATAACACGTTCATTTACAATGCAGAATAATGGTCCTATTAACTATGTATGACCGCCAGGGCCAGCAAATGAAGTTATATATACAGCCACCCTTTACAGACGTAGAACGCAGCTACAGATAGTTCCAATTGATAACTTTTCAGACTATAAAAAAAAAGTGCCGCATCAGGTCTGTCTGTACCTTTTCAGCCAGTATAATTCTGCTCCGGTGTAAAATGTACTGTATTTTTTTCCCCAGACAACAATAAACATCGCTGATTTTTCTTTTTTTATGGTATGGTAGCTAGATGCGTTTTATTTCTACAACATGTCTCGGTAAATTACGGTATTTAACAAACGTTAGTCAGTTTTTTTAGGAGAGTGGACTGCGCGCAGGCAGCAATTATTTGATTGATAGTTCTGGTTGCATAGTGATGGATCTTAGTCCTGCTTCAGAAGCGGCATAATGGCATTCCTTTACAGACAAATAAAATATCCATTCATATCACCAGATAAGGTTTCGTGTCGGTATTTTAAAAACCATAGTGTAATACCTACCCTAACAGACAGAGAAACAAACATGCAGTAGCCGACGGGATTTGAAGGGGTCACATTCCATTATGTCTGAAAAGCGTAATCGATGCAGGCTACCGGAAGTCTACTAAAATTTCATATGAGACAAAAAGTTCGAGTAGACTACCTCGTACCAGCAAGACTGACTGTAAAAATCGGTGCCATGAATTGGCTAGGATATTCTTCACGCAACAGACCAAAGACTGAACACACACTAACTAGCATCATTAGCGAAGAGACAGGCAGGCCAGCGTGAACGAGAGAAGCAGAAGGCAGAAGCGTGCTCTGTTTTGGTAATCTGCATCTTGCAATGTCTTCTTGTCTTACAAATTCGCCTCTTCCTCTCTGGTTTTATTTGAATTACACAACTGCCCCTGGCCTTTATAGCCTATTGGCTATAAACATGGGAAATAATGCACTATATATACACACAAAGGTATGTGGTCACCCCTTCAAATGATTGGATTTGGCTATTTCAGCCACACCCTTGTATACAATCTCCATAGGCACAGTTGCAAAAGAATGGCCTTACTGAAGGGCTCAGTGACTTTCAATGTGGCACCATCATAGAATGGCACCTTTCCAACAAGTCAGTTCATCACATATCTGCCCTGCTCAACTCTTAAGTGCAGTTATTGTGAAGTGGAAACCATCTAGGAGCAACAATGGCTGTGAAGTGGGAGGCCCCACAAGCTCACAGAACAGGACCGCCGAGTGCTGAAGCGTGTAAAAAGAATGTCAAAAATGTGTTATTGCAATCAAAATACTACTCATATAACAGAGCAAGCAGTAAAGTTGAATATGACACCAAATGTTGCTTTGTAGCACCTACAACTGAAATATTTACTCTTAAAGGAGGCCTGGTAAGGCCAAAATGTCACTATTTTTTGTATTTATTTTATTTAGCTAGGCAGGTCAGTTAAGAACAAATTCTTATTCACAATGACGGTGAGGCAAAAGACCTCGTGCGGGGACGTGGGCTGGGATTAAAAATTGTAAATATATATATATATATATATATATATATATATATGTATATATAACACATAAATATAAGAAAAAACATTGCGACAAGAGACAACATAAAGAGAGACCTAAGGCAACAACATAGCAACAAATATTCCAACTTCAATTAAATACTTTTCAACTATGCTTTAAGCTAAATGTCAAATATATCCCAACAATCCTTCCTCCAAAGGAACATTCTACAGATTGCATTTCATGAAAAAAAAGTGTTCTAGTTTTGTGAGGAATCATCCTTATATAAGTATATGTATTAAATGAATGGTCATCTAAACGTTGTTTTCAGTAGAATCATGTATGGAGAATCCAAAACAAAGTGAGCGGTTTCAAATGCTGATATTAGGAAAGGAAAGTGATTTTCTGGTTGTTCTATGTAAGATAAATCTACAGGAGCTGTACTTACCTCCAGGAGATGAAGTTTCCCCAGAACATGATAACTGTGGGGATTCTGGGAATAAATGAGAGATGAGTGAGTAGCTTGGGTCTAGAATGCTGGTGCACATCCTAACCTGTCTAGCCTGCTCAAAACAGTCAGAATGGAAAGGAATAAACCAGAGAGAATTCTGATTGAATTGAATGGGTTCTAATTCTATTCATTCTAATTCTGGGACTCAAAATCTCATTGCAACTGTGAATAGAAAAGTGTTTTCCGAGGCAGAATGTGATGGGAAGGGTAGAGGGGGATCAATACGGCTTTACTGAACTCTCTACAAATCCAACCATGTTAAACCCTGTATCACAAACATTGGCAGCTTACCATTCCAGTCAGCACTCTCTCTCCTTGCAACTGCTGGGTCGCCAGGTCCTTTTCCAGACCCAGGAGTGTTCTGGCATCTGGGAACCCTGCGCCTCCCTCCTCCTCCCCGGCTCTGTTCTTCCAAGTAAAAACGAGCAACGAGCTCTCGACCACCAACAGACCTCGCTCGCCTAGGCACCTGTCCAGTGCTTCCTGAACTCGTAACTGCTGTTTGATATGAATACTATTGGTAACAAATTCGTAAGGATGTAGCCTAGCAGTAGGTAGCCTAGCAGTTAAGAGCTTTGAGTCAGTAACCGAAAAGTCACAGGTTGGAATTGCGAAGCCAACCAAGCTGAAAAATCTGTTGATGTGCCTTGAGCAATGTACTTAACTCTTATTGCACTTGTAAGTTGCTATGGATAAGAGTGTCTGCTAACTGACTAAAATGTGATGTTTAAAATCTTCACCTTTAATAATATACATTATCAGTTCACTCTGGACCAAGTATCAAGCCAGATGAACTGAAAACACAACCACTACACACAGAGGGAAGCGTTCAATGTGGTATCTATGCAAACTGTTAAAAACACATGGACCCAGTGTTCATATGAAAACCCCAGTAGAGTAGCACCATTCCCCTTACAACTAGGGTGGAAGAGGAACTATGGGGGAAGACCAGTTTTTCCCTGGTCTGGTCACGTGGTGTAGAAAAACTCCCCTCAGGGCAGCCCAATGTCCTGTGGCCTGCCACCAGTGTGGACGAGGAGGTGCTTCTTCATGTGGCCAGACTGGGTGAAGCACTTCCCACAGTAGACACATTGAAACGGTTTCTCTCCGGTGTGGACCCTCTCATGCATCTTCAGCTGGTGGCTGTGGGAGAAGCGCTTGGTGCAGTGGCTGCAGCCGTACGGTTTCTCACCCGTATGGACCCGCATGTGACTCCGCAGGTTCGCCGGTTGGTGGAAGAGCTTTCCGCAGAGGCTGCACCGGAGCTGCCTCTGGGTGGAGTGAGACGTCAGCTGTTGTGGCTGCTTTTCTACGACTTTCAATGAAGAAGTGGAGCCTCTGAAATTCAGGAAGTGGGCTGGCTTCCTTCTTTGGGGAACCTGGTGGAGAGTAACCCTTGGGGATGAAAAGCTGTTTTTGGTGGACAGTCTGTTGAAATCCGGCATCTTGGACCTTGATCCTACAGTTGTCCCTTGCTCTGCATGTTGAGTGTCAGGGGGACACTTTGTCTGTCCAGACTCCATTCCCCCTCTTCCTCTGTTGTCCACAAGCTGCCTGCTTTCTGAACAGATGTCTCCAGATGTCACCTCTTGGCCAGTTATGCTCCATTCTGAACTCATATCTGCCTCCACTTTAATGGGAACTGAGTCCACCAGCACCACATCAGGCAGCCAGTCCAGAGAGCCCAAAGAAGACATGTAGACCCCAGAGTTACCAGGCACACCTCTCCTCTCTGGATGTTCAGACAGCCTTTTGGAGTCTGGCCCTAAATTGTGAGGAGCATTCACAGTTGGGTTGTCAGTCTCTTGGTTCTCTGTCCATTGGGACAGGCTGTATTCTATGTGTTGATGGTCAGTTTCCCAGGTCACACTCTCAGCAACCTGATGGTCCTGTCTTGCTCTGTTGTATTGTGACGCTGGATGCTGGAATGTCTGGTTTTCAGGTTCTATATTGAGTGAGGTGTCTGGAGCTCTGTGTCTGTTGCCCTGCTGGTCCAGAAGGTCTGTGGGTTCAGTAGATGATGAAGAACCGGGTTCTGGCACAATCTTCTCACTGCTCTCACTGACTGGTTGGACAATCTCTGAAATGTGTCAACGTAAAGCACAGCATCAGCCTTCTGTAGTGGAGACGGATTCTTCTTTGCCTTATTTATTAGTTATGGCTTATGACTAAGAAGTTTATCAAATACTGCAATAAAGGCTTTACTCAACAAAGTGTGAATTGGATAGATTTAATAAAATACCTTCTGTTCTGCTGGTGCCATGGTTCTCCATTTTGATAAGAGGTGCCTCTTGCATTTCTGCCGTCTGTGTTTTGTATACATCAGGAATATTTTATTAGAAAAATATCCCAACATTTTAAATATGAGAAGAAAATGATTAGGGACATTCCGCCACTAAAGATCCCATGGCACTTATCGTAGAGTAGGGGTCCTGGCTAAATTCCCAATCTGGCCCTCATACCATCATGGCCACCTAATCATCCCCAGTTTACAAGTGGTTCATTCATTCTCCCTCCTCTCCCTTGTAACTATTCCGCAGGTCCTTGCTGTGAATGAAAATGTGTTCAGTCAATTTACCTGGTAAAATAAAAATCCCATCACCACTTGAATTATGCAAACATAAATGATCAATTTTACTGTGTCTATGTCAACTGACCTGCATGCCCCCATCCTGGTCTATCCCTGTGAGTCCTGCGTCTCTCCAGTTGGTGACGTCCTGCATAAAGTTACCTCCATCGCTGTCGTCAAGACGATTTTCCACTGCACCAGAAAAGAGAACCCTCCATAACCGTTATGTTATACATTACCAATTATTTTAACGTGTTTAAATAAGGTTAAAAAACAAACAATATCCATCTCTACCTGTTGACTTTCCTACGAAGCTCCCTCTTCCCCGAACAATATGACCGCTGTCAACGCGCCTGTGAACTGTGCGTCGCAGGGGTCCAAATCTTTCTGCGCTTCGTCGAGAATTCTGGAATTTTGTCAAAACCAGCTTCCTCCGCAGGTTATCTTTTTCTTTCTGACTATGGGAAATTTCCAAACGTAAAGCAGCATGGCCATCATCTACAAGTTTGCAGATTTCGGTAACGGCTGCATTCGCCAAAACCTCAATGATGGAGGCTAGCTGAGCATGAAAGGCGACGGTATCGTACATGTCCTTTATGTTAAACACTTATGTTAAAGTAATTTACATTTGGGTATTCAGTCAACGTCATGAGACGACACAGCTCACACCATATAGCGTATACTTCACACACATCTCGTTTGTTACGCTACTTCCTGGATCTTTTTTTAGAATAAGGGTTGGCTTTTCAAAATAAAATGATGGTTACACACACGATATATGTTGGTTCGAACTTCCAACATTGCCACCTTCTGCTGTATCACATTGTATCCGCCACTGAAAGGAATCAAATGTTGTTTTATCAGCCTTCATTGACTTTCAATTAAGTGAATCAAAAAAATACTGACCTCCAAAAATAATGATTAAGTACACAAATACAGAATGCGCATACAACCTGAATTTAAAAGGAATAAATATATTCCTTCAGTTAAAAATAAGTCAATCAAGAGAGAAAGCTAAGGGTTAGTAGTCCATAAAACTAACTGAAGCACCGCACTGAGAATGCATTCTAATTCTGAACAATATAACAGTAGAAATATTTAAATATCAGAATATAGAATGAATAAATAGCCAATAGGATTTCAGAGAGTCCTGAGTAATGGATAAACAACTACACTGAACAAAAATATAAATGCTGAATGTAAAGTGTTGGTCCCATGTTTCATGAGCTGAAATAAAAGATCCCAGAAATGTTCCATAAGCACAATTTTTCTTTTTTTTAAAGGTATGTTAACCACAAATGCATATCTGTATTCCCAGCTGTGAAATCCATAGATTAGGTCCTAAAGCATTTATTTCAGTTGACTGTGAATAAATGCAGTTATATGAACTGTAACTCAGTAAAATATTATAAATTGTTGCATTCATATATTTTTTTTCAGTGTAAATAACATTTAGGAGATTTGATTTTACAATAAATGACACTAAATACAAAAACACTTAACTAGATGGTAACTTCACATGAAGTAATGTTGTGGGGCTTGCTTTAGCTTTTAAAGTATTTTTGTGGTAGTGGAAGCTCAAGTTTCACTTTACTATTTAAAGCAAATAGTACAATCAATTCAAATGTAGTAAAACACAGTGGTCTGATTACTTTGATAGACTACTATATAAACCTGATTTCTTTGGATTGTGGGGCAGTTAGATCACAAAAATGTCTAAACTACAGTAGTTGAGTGAAAACTGGAAGAAGAAAGCTTTGTCTATCTTCTGTCAGACAATGGTAACAAAAGGCTGGATCATGTGGACAACACTCGAAGGAAAGCAAAGCAACTCAATCATCCATGCTCGGGTTTCAGATAAATAAATTGATTTACTTTTGTAAAACATTCAGTGTAAATCAAGTTAGATTTTTGTTGAATGATGATATAATGATCAAACAGTACAACGAATTGTAGGAAACTCACAAGTCTGCTGTTCAAAGTCAGAAACTCAAATATTATTTTGGACTTGTCTTGTTGGCAATATGCCGTGCATCTTTAGCCAGATGCCCTGTCGTTTTCCCTGCTGCATATCCAGTCATTCATTCAAGCTTTGCTAACATGCTTGTTTCTGTTTGTGATCTGTTGTATAATGCAGTCTTGTTGAAGCGAGAGAAAATATATCATGGTTCTGCAACTTTTTTCCTTTCTGAATATGAAGACTTGCTGTTGTGGTGGAAGGGAGAAACTCAAAAGGAATTAGAAACATTTAGGCTATTATTTGGGGAGGGAAATGACACATCTAGTGTTGACAGATCTTTAAAAGTATTTTAGTGGTAGTTGAACTATGTATAATAGGTTTGTATGTAGACCTACTGAAAGCTAGCTGTAGTTGTATCTAATGAAGAAACTATTTAGGCTAACAGTGATCACCATTTCAGCTTGAATAGCAGTGACGTAGAGGACGACATCATACACTAAGTTTCTGTCTAACCTATTGGGAAAGTGTTTAGAAGTTTGAATGAAAAGAAAAGCAGAAATACATTACATTTTAGGCCGAGCCCTACCCATGCCGGTGACGTTCAGGCCCTACCAGCGCCCGATTGCTCAACACAGTAACTTTTTGTTAGTATCAATAGCTGATCTCGGTCTGTCCCTTGCTTCCTGCGCTGCACCATGCGCTCCTCTGCCTGAGTATCTATAGAATTGTCTCCATAGGCGGCTCAATGATGAGACATGAGAGCTGACGTTAGTTAGCTACTTTTGGTCACTAAACTCCGACAAAGAGCTGTAACTTTTGATTGATGTGCTAATTTATATATTTGTAGTTGATACCAGTTCAATATTTTGAATTCAGAATAGCCTGAACATGTGAAAGCTGGTTTGGTGTCCCTAGGTTGAACGGTGCAGTTATTTTATGCAAATCTGTAGTTGATAAAGATCTTAACGAGTGAAGTTAGGATAGCCTTCATGTTTTAAAGTTGGTCATGTAGCAAGACCATTTTGAATAGCTACCTCTGTATTCCTATGGTTCTCATTCAAACCCCATGTTAATTTCTACCAATTGTATGTGTATATATAGTATCAAATCTTTTGACAAGCAATCTAAGTAGGGCCCGTCTGAACATATCAATGTTGGTTTGGAGTTGATAATTTAAATGGTTAATGAGGAGATACTGTAAATGTAGATTATTATATATGTTTTACCATTCTAGAACATGGCACTTTCTTGCCATTGAAATGCATTGGTATCCATGGCAACGGCTTCGTTTGGGCATCTCAACGAAGAGACATGAGAGCTGTTAGCTGACTTCAGTTAGCTGCATTTCGTCACTCTAAACTCAGACAAACCGCTGTAACTTTTGATTGGTAGTAGATAATCATGTCCTGATTCCAGATTTGAATACCAGAGAAGTAGACCTCAATGTCATACCCTCTAGGTTTTTATTTAAAGTGCTGGAAATGTGGTCAAAGTTGCAGATTTGTGTCAAAAGTTGCATTATTCCCCATGAATGGATGTTGGAAGTCTGGGAGTTGATGTCACAATGGGACCTTTACAATGTTGAATAAAAACTATGGAAGTAAATAAGGGACAAAAAGCTTAGTAGTTTAAAAAGGAAAAAAGCTATAAAAAGTTGTATGCGAGCACATTGGTCCTGACCGCTCTGCACGTTTAAAGTTTGAATGGCGTTTCTAGCTTAATAATAATAATATAAAGTATGACACATTTAAAGTGGGGTCTCGCGCTTCGCAAACCGCACTAATAATTACATTGGTAATATGCAGTGCAGCAATCATACAGCAAGAATATAATGGTTTATGTCGTCATTCACAGGAAGCTGTAACCACAATGTACTGGATTCTACTTTCAGATACTACTGGGGCTCAGGATTTTCCTGGCTATAAAGACTCTTTGCTCTGGCCAAATCCTACACCACTCCCTCGGATGTCAGGTTCTTGAGAGCAATGAGTCCAGATCGGAGTACCTCACCGACGTTTCACTGAATGCTAGCACATTTTGGGCCATCTGATTGGTCCAGAAACCGATTGGGTTGGGCCAGAGTCAGAAAACGCGTGATTAAAGCTATGGTTCTAAAATTCGTCATTGGCATGGACACTTTTAATTGGTTAGAGACGATGCAATTACTGATGACTTTATTTTGTACAACACCCATAGTGCCCCTTATCACCACAAACAACTTCAATGATAGCAGTCTCAGACTAAAGTATGTCGTGAACGACAGAGCAGCTGAATGATTTAGTGAGAGTCATCAGGCTAGCTCGGGATCGAGTCTTCTTCATAACTTATACATTATCTATCCACTCTGGACCAAGCATCAAGCCAGTACACTGAAAACATTACCACTACACACCGGAACTGTTTAATGTAGAAACCAATCAAACTGTTAAAAACACATCGACTCCATTCTCATATGAAAACCCACGAGTGTGGAGCCCTTACAACTAGGACCAGGAGTTTTCCCCCAGTCTGGTCACATTCTGAGGAAAAACTACTGGCCCTGCATTTCATAACGCCTGGTAGAGTAGTGTTAAATTGCCCCTAGACACTGATGTTGGGTCAGTTTAGCATTTCTTTCTACTAATGGTAAAGGTTAAGATTGTGGGAGAGGAAGCTGATCCTAGATCTCTACCAAGGGGACACTTCACCCTGGAACACTCAGGGCAGCCCAATATCCTGTGGCCTGCCACCAGTGTGGACGAGGAGGTGCTTCTTCATGTTGCCGGACTGGGTGAAGGACTTCCCGCAGTAGACACATTGAAACGGTTTCTCTCCGGTGTGCACCCTCTCATGCATCTTCAGCTGGTGGCTGTGGGAGAAGCGCTTGGTGCAGTGGCTGCAGCCGTACGGTTTCTCACCCGTATGGACCCGCATATGACTCCGCAGGTGCGCCGGCTGGTGGAAGGGCTTTCCACAGAGGCTGCACCGGAGCTGTCTCTTGGGCGAGTGAGACGTCAGCTGTTGTGGCTGCTTTTCTATGCCTTTCGATGAAGAAGTGGAGCCTCTGTTGAAATTTGGGAAGTGGGCTGGCTTCCCTCTTTGGGGAACCTGGTGGAGAGTAACCCTTGGGGATGAAAATCTGTTTCGGGTGGACAGTCCATTGAAATCTGACATCTTGGACCTTGATCCTACAGTTGTCCCTTGCTCTGCATGTTGAATGTCAGGGGGACACGTTGTCTGTCCAGACTCCATTCCCCCTCTTCCTCTGTTGTCCACAAGCTGTCTGCTTTCTGAACAGACCTCTCCAGATGTCACCTCTTGGCCAGTTATGCTCCATTCTGAACTCATATCTGCCTCCACTTTAATGGGAACTGAGTCCACCATCACCACATCAGGCAGCCAGTCCAGAGAGCCTGAAGCAGACATGCTGACCCCTGAGTTACCTGGCGCCCCTCTCCTCTCTGGATGTCCAGACAGCCTCTTGGAGTCTGGCCCTGCATTGTGAGGAGCATTCACAGTTGGGCTGTCAGTCTCTTGGTTCTCTGTCCATTGGGACAGGCTGTATTCTATGGGTTGATGGTCAGTTTCCCAGGTCACCCCCTCAGCAACCTGATGGTCCTGTCTTGCTCTGCTGTATTGTGACGCTGGATGCTGGAACGTCTGGTTTTCAGGTTCTATATTGAGTGAGGTGTCTGGAGCTCTGTGTCTGTTGCCCTGCTGGTCCAGAAGGTCTGTGGGTTCAGTAGATGATGAAGAACCTGGTTCTGCTACAATGATCTTCACACTGCTCTCACTGACTGGTTGGACAATCTCTGAAATGGGGAAAAGTAAAGCACAGCATCAGCTTCCTGTAGTGGAGACTGATTCTTCTTTGCCTTATTAGCTATGGGTTATGACTAAGAAGTTAATCAAATACTGCAATAAACATTGAAGGATTGGTCAAGCAACAAAGTGTAAAGTGCATAGATTAAATAAGTTTAACAAAAATACCTTCTGTTCTGCTGGTGCCATGGTTCTCCATTTTGATAAGAGGTGCCTCCTGCATATCTGCCATCTGTGTTTTGTAGTCATCAGGAACATTTTATTATAAAAATATTCCCAACGCCATTAGAAATATGGGAAAATAAAATACATTTGACCATGTCTATGACAACTGACCTGCATACCCCAATCCCGGTCTGTTGCTGTGCGTCCGGAGTCTCTCCAGTTGGCTACATTCTGCGTAAAGTTGCTCCCTTCACTGTCGGCAAAACAATTCTGCACTGCACCAGAAAAGAACAACGCTCAAACGTCATATATTTCACATGACCCATTAATGTTAACGTTTTTGAAATAAGTTTAAAACCTACAATATCCAAGTCTGTCTGTTGGCTTTTCTACGAAGCTCTCTCTTGCCCTTGCCCGGGTAAAAGTATCGGTGTCCACGCGTTTGTGAACTGTGCGTCGCAGGACTCCCAATTTATCTGCGTTCCGTCGAGAATTCTGGAATTTTGTCAAAAGCAGCTTCCTCCGCAGGTTGTCGATTTCTTTCTGGCTATGGGAAATTTCCAACCGTAAGGCAGCATGGCCGTCATCTACAAGTTTGCAGATTTCGGCAACGGCTGCATTTGCCAAAACCTCAATGATGGAGGCTAGCTGAGCATGAAAGGCTACAGTATCGGACATCTCATTGGCTCTATGTTAAACGCTTATGTTATAATAATTTGCATTGTTCAGTCAACGTCTTAAGACTTAACTGTTTACAACATAAACTGTACGCTTCTTCACACAACTCTTCTTGTTCCGGAAACAAGATGTCACCTACTTCCTGGATCGTATTTCAAATTAAAGGTTGATTACACACGACTTATGTTAGTTCCAACATTGCTACCGGTTGCTGTATCATATTGTAGCTGCTACTGAAAGGAATATTATTCGATTTTTTTAAATCAGCCTTCTTTGACTTTCATTGAAGTAGTGAATTTAATCAAACACACACTTTGTCCTCCAAAAATGATTATTTTACTATTTAGTTCTACACAAAAAACAGAATAGGCATACAACCTAAAACGAATAAGTTCCCGGCGGTTAAAACTTAGTAAATCAAAGAATAGGCTACGGGTTAACTGACGCACACAATGAGAATGCACTCTAATTCTAAACAATGTAACAGTAGAAAAATATATTTTAAATGTAATACACAATACAGTACCAGTCAATAGTTTGGACCCATCTACTCATTCCAGGGGTTTTCTTTATTTTTGTTTTACTATTTTCTACGTTGTAGAATAATAGTGAAGACATCAAAACTATGAAATAACACATATGGAATCATGTAGTAACCAAAAAAGTGTTAAACAAAAAAATATATATTTTAGATTTTACATTCTTAAAGCCACCCTTTGCTTTGGCAGCTTTGCACACTCTTCGGCATTCTCTTAACCAGCTTCTTGAGGAATGCTTTTCCAACCGTCTTGAAGGAGTTCCCACATATGCTGGGTACTTGTTGGCTGCTTTTCCTTCACTCTGAGGTCCAACACATCCCAAACCATCTCAATTGGGTTGTGGAGGCCAGGTCATCTGATGCAGCACTCTATCACTATCCTTCATCAAATAGCCTTCACACAGCCTGGAGGTGTGTTGGGTATCGCTGCAGAATGCTGTGGTAGCCATGCTGGTTAAGTGTGCCTTGAATTCTAAATAAATCACAGTGTCACCAGCAAAGCACCCCCACACCATCACACTTCCTTCTCCATGCTTCACAGTGGGAACCACACATGCGGCGATCATCCGTTTACCTACTCTGCATCTCACAAAAAAATCTCACATTTGGACTCATCAGAGCAAAGCAGACTTCCCCCCCAATCTAATGTCCATTGCTCGTGTTTCTTGGCCCAAGCAAGTCTCTTCTTCTCATTGGTGTCTTTTAGTAGTGTCTTCTTTTCAGCAATTCGACCATGAAGGCCTGATTCTGTCTCCTCTGAACAGTTGATGTTGAGATGTTTCGAACTCTGAAGCATTTATTCTGGGCTGCAATCTGAGGTGCAGTTAACTCGAATGAACTTATCCTCTGCAGCAGAGGTAACTCTGGGTCTTCCTTTCCTGTGGCGGTCCTCATGAGAGCCAGTTTCATCATAGCGCTTGATGGTTTTTGCGACTGCACTTGAAGAAACTTTCAAAGTTTTTTTTTTAACCTTTATTTAACTAGGCAAGTCAGTTAAAAACAAAGTCTTATTTACAATGACAGCCTACCCCGGCCAAACCCTTACCCAGAATACGCTGGGCCAATTGTGAGCAGCCCTATGGGACTCCCAATCACAGCCGGTTGTGACACAGCCTGGAATCCAACCAGAGTCTGTAGTGACACCTCTAGCACTGAGACACAGTGCCTAAGACCGCTGCGTCACTCTGGAGCCCACTTGGGAATGAGTAGGTGTGTCCAAACTTTTGACTGGTACTGTATATAAATAGCCAAAGGGATTTCTGATAGTCTTGAGTCATAGCTAAACACCTAATTAACATGTTGTCCTTCACAGTGACCTGTAACCACAATGTCCTGGCTTCTCCTTTCAGTAACTACTTGGGTTCAGGATCAGATCTCTGGAAAAGAAACACAGAACAGGACAAAAGATTGTCAGACAAACCAGAATGGAATACATGGAATATGAATGCACAAGTAAAGAATCTTAAGTCTATGGGACACAGACCCCTTTTGAGGTGTTTGCACACAGTGTTGACATACAATGATGTTTGCAAGACTGTAACAACCAATCACAGAATGAGATTCAAGACGTTCCTTTATCTGGAAAGATTTTGGGGGGAATCATGGTTCATGAAACTGTCCTCAGAGCACTCCATGATATTGAATGAATGAATAAAAAAAAGTGCATGTTTCCCATAGGCTTTTTCAGATTTAAGGAATTATCAATACTAACCTTCCCTGTGGAGTACTTCCTGAAAACCTAATTTGTCAGCATTGTATTGAAGGTTCGGCAGACCAGAGACAGGTTCCAGTTGCCTCACTTCCCCTCCACACACCACAGGATTGTTTATTGAGATATATAAATAACTCAGCAATAAAATAAACATCCCTTTTTCAGGACCCTGTCTTTCAAAGATAATTTGTAAAAATCCAAATAACTTCACAGATCTTCACTGTAAAGGGTTTAAACACCGTTTCCCATGCTTGTTCAATGAACGATAAACAATTAATGAACATGCACCTGTGGAAAGGTCATTAAGACACTACCAGCTTACAGACGGTAGGCAATTAAGGTCACAGTTATTTAAACTTAGGACACTAGAGGCCTTTTTACTTACTCTGAAAAACACCAAAAGAAAGATATCCAGGGTCCCTGCTCAACTGCGTGAACGTGCCTTAAGCATGCTGCAAGGAGGCATGAGGACTGCAGATGTGGCCAGGGCAATCAATTGCAATGTCCGTACTGTGAGACGCCTAAGACAGCGCTACAGGGCGGACAGCTGATCGTCCTCGCAGTGGTAGATCACGTGTAACAATACCTGCACAGGATCGGTACATCCGAACATCACACCTGCGGGACAGGTACATGATGGCAACAACAACTGCCCGAGTTACACCAGGAACGCACAATCCCTCCACCAGTGCTCAGACTGTTCGCAATAGGCTGAGAGAGGCTGGACTGAGGGCTTGTAGGCCTGTTGTAAGGCAGGTCCTCACCAGACATCACCGGCAACAACGTTGCCTATGGGCACAAACCCATCGTCGCTGGACCAGACAGGACTGGCAAAAAGTGCTCTTCACTGACGAGTCAAGGTTTTGTCTGACATGGGGTGATGGTCGAAATTCGCATTTATCGTTGAAGGAATGAGCGTTACACCGAGGCCTGTACTCTGGAGCAGGATCGATTTGGAGGTGGAGGGTCTGGGGCGGTGTGTCACATCATCGGACTGAGCTTGTTGTCATTGCAGGCAATCTCAACTCTGTGCATTACAGGGAAGACCTCCTCCCTCATGTGGTACCCTTCCTGCAGGCTCATCCTAACATGACCCTCCAGCATGACAATTCTACCAGCCATACTGCTCATTCTGTGTGTGATTTCCTGCAAGACACGAATATCAGTGTTCTGCATGGCCAGCGAAGAGCCCAGATCTCAATCCAATTGAGCAGGTCTGGGACCTGTTGGATCGGAGGGTGAGGGCTAGGGCCATTTCCCTTGGAGGTGCCTTGGTGGAAGAGTGGGGTAACATCTCATAGCAAGAACTGGCAAATCTGGTGCAGTCCATGAGGAGGAGATGCACTGCAGTACTTAATGCAGCTGGTGGCCACACCTGATACTGACTGTTACTTTTTTTCAAGGACACATTCAATTTCTGTTAGTCACATGTCTGTGGAACTTGTTCAGTTTATGTCTCAGTTGTTGAATCTTATGTTCATACAAATATTTAAACATGTTAAGATTGCTGAAAAAGCAGTTGACAGTGAGAGGACGTTTCTTTTTTTACTGAGGAGATATATATTTTTTTAACAGTGTCTTAAAGCATGATTTAGAAATAACTAACTATAGTTTGAATTTGACATTACCCAGGACTCCTGTAAGACTCCATATTGTTTCATCTGTAGGTGCTACATGCCAATACATGGTGTCATATGAAGCTAAATTGCTCGCTCTGTCATATGTATTTTGATTTCAATAACATTTCGGAATATAGAAAAATATCAACATGAAGTGAAAAGATCCCACTTTTGATTTGGCAAATTTTTCAATATATTATTGGACATAATACACTATGGGCATATCAAAGATACAGAGTGGAATCTCTGCTACTTTTAGAGTAATAAACACATTTTTAAGCATTACCAACAGAGTGAATGTGAAAATGGATTCAAAATAGTCACCTCTACTGTTTATTTGCAGGATGTGCAATGACACTTAAAAGGAGGGCTGTGATTGGTTACATTGTTAACTATGCCAAAGTATTTCTGTAAAAGAAGCCATAACTTTAAAGCTAGCAGAACTTTGAATTGAATTGTACATTATGTTTGACAATGTTCTTAAAAAAAATGTTTAAAGCCTAATAAAAACAACATATACTTTTAATATTCATTTATAAATATTCATAAATTAATGGAAGAAATGTGTTATTGCAATCAAAATACTAATCAAAATACAGAGCAAGTGGTAAAGTTGTATGACACTAAATGTTGCTTTGTAGCACCTACAACTGAAGCGTGGAGTCTTACAAAGTAGTACTGGGTCAGGCCAAAATGTCACAAATATTCAAACTTCAATTAATTACGCTTTAGGATACATATGTCAAATATATCCCAACAATCCTTCCTCCAAAGGATCATTCTATGGATTCTAATTATGGGACTAAATATCTCAGCAACTGAGAATAGAAAAGTGTTTTCCTAGGCAGAATATGATGGGAAGGGTAGAGGGGGATCAATATGGCTTTATCGAACTCTACAAATCCAACAATGTTAAACCCTGTATAAATGACAAACATTGACAGCTTACCATTCCAGTTAGCACTCTCTCTCTCCTTGTAACTGCTGGGTCGCCAGGTTCGTTTCCAGGGCAAGGAGTGTTCTGGCATCTGGGATCCCTGCGCCTTCCTCCTCCTCATCCCTGCGTCCAAGTACGAACAGAGACGAGCAACAAACTCTCAACCACCAACAGGCCTTGCTCGCCCAGGCACCTGTCCAGTGCTTCCGGAACTCTGTTCACAATGATATGAAATCTATCTACATCGTTACAGTCTATCAGTCTGATAGGGAATCTGTCTTATTGACAGGTTAATGGAAATGTAGTCTTAATTATTGTACTTTGGTTCCCCACTGCACAAATACAAATTCATAAGGATGTAGCCAAGCGGTTAAGAGTGTTGAGCCAATAACTGAAAGGCCGCAGGTTGGAATCACCTAGCCGACAAGCTGAAAAATCTGTCAAAGTGCCCTTGAGCACAGCACTTGACCCTAAATGCTCTTGTAAGTCGCTATGGATAAGAGCGTCTGCTAACTGACTAAAATACATTTAAAATCTTCACCTGTAATAACTTATACATGATCAATCCACGCTGGACCAAGCATCAAGCCAGTTGACCTGAAAACACGACCACTACACACAGAGGGAAGCGTTCAATGAGGAAACCATTCAAAGTGAAAAACACATGGACCCAGTATTCATATATAAACCACAGTAGTGTTGAGACATTCCATTTACAACTAGGGCCAGGAGTTTTTCCCTGGCCTGGTCACGTGGTGAGGAAAAACTCCAGGCCCTGCCTATCATTACACTGGGAGGAGTAGTGTGAAGTTGCCCTTAGATGCTGATGTTGGGTCAGTTTAAAGAATACAAAAAATCCACTAATGGTCAAGGTTAGGATTGTGGGAGAGGAAGCTGATCCTAGATCTGTATCTAGTCTGAACTATAGCCAGGAACACTTAGGGCAGCACAACGTCCTGTGGCCTGCCGCCAGTGTGGACGAGGAGGTGCTTCTTCATGTGACAGGACTGGGTGAAGCACTTCCCACAGTAGACACATTGAAACGGTTTCTCTCCGGTGTGGACCCTCTCATGCCTCTTCAACTGGTGGCTGTGGGAGAAGCGCTTGGTGCAGTGGCTGCAGCCGTACGGTTTCTCCCCCGTATGGACCCGCATGTGCCTGCTTAGGTACGCCTGGGGGAATGGCTTTCCGCAGAGGCTGCACCGAAGATATCTCTTGCTGGAGTGAGACGTCAGCTGTTGTTGCTGCTTTTCTATGCCTTTCGATGAAGAAGTGGAGCCTCTGTTGAAATTCTGGAAGGGTGCTGGCTTCCCTCTTTGGGGAACCTGGTGGAGAGTAACCCTTGGGGATGAAAAGCTGTTTCGGTTGGACAGTCCATTGATATCTGGAAACTTGGACCTTGGTCCTATAGTTCTCCCTTGCTCTACATGTTGAGTGTCAGGGGGACATGTTGTCTGTCCAAACTCCATTCCCCCTCTTCCTCTGTTGTCCACAAGCTGTCTGCTTTCTGAACAGACCTCTCCAGATGTCACCTCTTGGCCAGTTATGCTCCATTCTGAACTCATATCTGCCTCCACTTTAATGGGAACTGAGTCCACCATCACCACATCAGGCAGCCAGTCCAGAGAGCCTGAAGCAGACATGCAGACCCCAGAGTTACCTGGCGCCCCTCTCCTCTCTGGATGTCCAGACAGCCTCTTGGAGTCTGGCCCTGCATTGTGAGGAGCATTCACAGTTGGGTTGTCAGTCTCTTGGTTCTCTGTCCATTGGGACAGGCTGTATTCTATGGGTTGATGGTCAGTTTCCCAGGTCACACCCTCAGCAACCTGATGGTCCTGTCTTGCTCTGTTGTATTGTGATGCTGGATGCTGGAACGTCTGGTTTTCAGGTTCTATATTGAGTGAGGTGTCTGGAGCTCTGTGTCTGTTGTCCTGCTGGTCCAGAAGGTCTGTGGGTTCAGTAGATGATGAAGAACCTGGTTCTGCTACAATGATCTTCTCACTGCTCTCCCTGACTGGTTGGACAATCTCTGAAATGAGGAAAAGGAAAGCACAGCATCAGCTTCCTGTAGTGGAGACTGATTCTTCTTTGCCTTATTTATTAGTTATGAGTTATGACCAAGAAGTTAATAAAATACTGAAATAAACATTGACAACTTTACTTAACATGTAAATTGCATAGGGTTGGATTAGTTTCAACAACAACAAATACCTTCTATTGTACTGGTGTCAAGGTTCTCCATTTTGACACAAGTTTCCTCTTGCATATCTGCCATCTGTGTTTTGTATTCATCAGAAACCTTTAATTAATAACATATCCACAACAGCACTTGAAATATGATGCAACAATAATACATTTGACCATGTCTATGACAACTGACCTGCATGCCCCCATTATGGTCTGTCGCTGTGCGTCCTGCGTCTTTCCAGGTAGTGACATCCTGCATGAAGTTGCCCTCTTCAATGTCGTCAAAACGATTCTTCACTGCACCAAACAAGAGAAACCCTCGTAAACGTTATAGATTCTACATTACCAACCATTTTTTTGAAAGTGTTTAAATAAGGTAAAAAACCTACAATATCCAAGTCTGCCTGTCGACTTCACTACAAAGCTCCCTCTTCCCCGGGCAACATGATTTGTGTCCACGTGCCTGTGAACTGTGCGTCGCAGGGCTCCAAATCTCTCTGCGTTCCGTCGAGAAGTCTGACATTTTGTCAAAACCAGCTTCCTCCGCAAGTTCTCAATTTCTTTCTGGCTATGGGAAATTTCCAAACGTAAAGCAGCATGGCCGTCATCTACAAGTTTGCAGATTTCGGCAACGGCTGCATTCGCCAATACCTCGACGATGGAGGCTAGCTGAGCATGAAATGCGACAGTATCGGACATGTCCTTAGCACTATGTTTATGTTAAACACTTATGTTATAGCAATTTGCATTGCAGTGTAAAGTCAACGTCTTCAGACTACACAGTTCACACCATAGAGCATTGAACACAATTGTAGTTGTTTTTGTTCTGCTACTTCCTGGATCGTTCTTCAAAATAAAAAAAGTTTGCTTTTCAAAATAAAGGTTGGTTACACACACACACACACACACACACACACACACACACGATTTACTTTAGTTCAAACTTCCAACATTGCCACCTGCTGCTGTATCATATTGTTGCTGCTATTAAAAGGAATCAAATTGTTAAAAAATTATAATTTGCCTTTCAATTAAGTGATTACAAAAATAACAAGCACAGGTTGTCCTTCAACAATTTTACTAATAAGTTAAAGTAAAAAAATACAGACTCAGCATACAACCTGAATTTAAAAGGAATAAATATATTCCTTCAGTTAAAAATGAGTCAATCAAGAGAGAAAGCTAAGGGTTAGTAGTCTCCAAACTAATTGAAGCACCGCACTGAGAATGCATTCTAATTCTGAACAATGTAACAGTAGAAATAAAAATCTGACTATATATATATATATTTTTTTATACATTACAAATCTGTATAAAGAAATGACTAACTAGATGGTAACTTTACATGAAGTAAAGTTCTGGGGCTTGCTTTAGCTCCTTAAAGTGGAAGAAGTTGAACCAGTTTTACTTTACTATTTAAAGCAAAGCATTTACTTTAAATGTTGCATTCGGAAAGTATTTAGACCCCTTGACTTTTATCACATTCTGTTACTTTACAGCCTTATTCTACAATGGATTAAATAGTCCCCTGCCCCCCTCAATCTACACACAATACCCCATAATGACAAAGAAAAAACAGGTTTTTAGAAAATGTTGCAAAAAAAATTATGAATAAAACTGAAATATGACATTTACATAAGTATTCAGACCATCACTCAGTACTTTATTGAAGCACCTATGGCAGTGATAATAGCTTAGAGTCTTCTTGGGTATGACGCTACAAGCTTGGCACACCTGTATTTGGAGAGTTTCTCCTATTCTTCTCTCCAGATCCTCTCAAGCTCTGTCAGGTTGGATGGGGAGCGTCACTGCACAGCTATTTTCAAGTCTCTTCAGAGATCGATCGGGTTCAAGTCCGGGCTCTGGCAGGGCCACTCAAGGACATTCAGAGACTGGTCCCATAGCCACTCCTGCGTTGTCTTGGCTGTGTGCTTAGAGTCATTGTCCTGTTGGAAGCTGAACCTTCACCCTCAGTCTGAGGTCCTGAGCGCTCTGGAGACGGTTTTCATCAAGGTCCTCTGTACTTTGCTCCATTCAGCTTTCCCTCGATACAGACTAGTCTCCCAGTCCCTGCCACTGAAAAACTTCTCCACAGCATGATGCTGCCACCACCATGCTTCACCGTAGGGAGGGTGCCAGGTTTCCTCCAGACGTGACACTTGGCATTCAGGACAAAGAGTTCAATCTTGGTTTCATCAGACCAGATCATCTTGTTTCTCGTGGTCAGAGTCCTTTAGGTGCCTTTTGGTTAACTCCAAGCGGGCTGTCATGTGCATTTTACTGAGAAGTGGCTTATGTCTGTCCACTGTACCCTAAAGACCTGATTGGTGGAGTGCTGCAGAGAAGGTTGTCCTTCTGGAAGGTACTCCCATCTCCACAGAGGAACTCTAGAGCTCTGTTAGAGTGACCATCCGGCTCTTGGTCACCTCCCTGACCAAGGCCCTTCTCCTCCGATTGCTCAGTTTTGCCGGGCGACCAAGAAGAAGAGTTTCGGTGGTTCTAAACTATTTTAATTTAAGTATGATGGGGGTCACTGTGTTCTTGTGGACCTTCACAGTGCTGCAGACATTTTTTGGTACCTTTCCCCAGATCTGTGCCTCGACACAATTCCTCAAACCTCATGGCTTGGTTTTTGCTCTGACATGCACTGTCAACTGTGGGGCCTTTAAATAGACAGGTGTGTGCCTTTCCAAATCATGTCCAATCAATTGAATTTACCACAGGTGGACTACAATCAAGTTGTAGAAACATCTCGAGGATCAATGGAAACAGGGTGCAACTGAGCTCAATTTCTAGTCTCATAGCAAAGGGTCTGATTACTTATGTAAATAAGGTATTTTTTAAAATGTTTTATACATTTGCAAACATTTCTAAAATCCTGTTTTCGCTTTGTCATTATAGTGTAGTGTGTAGATTCAAAAAATAATAATTTAATCCATTTTATAATAAGGTTGTAACGTAGCATAATGTGGAAAAAGGGAAGGGGTCTGAATACTTTCTGAATGCTCTGTAGTCAAAGTTATATTAGGTAAAACAATTGGTCTGATTACTTTGACAGACTACTATATCAACATTATTGCTTTGGATTGTAGGGCAGTAAGATCACAATGTCTAAACTACAGAAAGAAGAAAGACATAGGACATAGATCTGTCAGACGATGGTAATAAAAGGCTGGATTATGTAGACAACACTCCTAGGAAAGCAAAGCAACTCAATCCATGCTGGGGGTTTCAGATAGATAGATGCATTTGGTAAAAATGTCAATAAAGTTTGATTTTAGTTTAATGATGATGTAATGATGAAACAGTACAGAGTATTCATAGGTCTGTTGTTCTAAGTGAGATAGAAAATGCTTTCTGAATATGAAGACTTGCTGTTGTGGTGGAAGTGAGGAAACTCATAAGGAATTAGAAACATTTAGGCTATTATTTGGGGAGGGAAATATGATGGTCCATCTAGTGATGCCATCTTTTTAAAAGTATTTTAGTGGTAGTTGAACTATTTGAATGAAAATAAAAGCAGAGGCATGACATTTTAGGCCGATCCCTACCCATGCTGGTGACGCTCAGGCCCTACCCTACCGTAGCCCGATTTCTCAACACATTAGAAACACAGTAACTTCCTCAATTAGTATCAATAGCTAATCTCGGTTTGTCCCTTGCTTCCTGCACTGCCCCATGCTCTCCTCTGCATGTGTGAGTACCCATAGCAACAGCTACATTTGGGCTGCTCAATGACGAGACAAGAGAGCTGTTAGCTAGCTACATTTCGCCACTCTAAACTCCGACAACAGCTGTACGCGTTTATGGATATGCTAATTTATGCACATTTGTAGTTGTAGTTTATAAATGTTTTAAATATTTTTTTAGTCATGATGGCCTCAACATGTGAAAATTGGTTTGGTGTCTTGTCTCTAACTTGGAACAGTTCAATAGTTACTTTTACAGAGAATTTTATGCAAATGTAGTTATAGTCTATCAGTTTTAAATTATTTTAAGGTAGGATAGCCCGAATGTTTTAAAGTTTGGTCTTGTAGCTTAATTGGCCAAGGTGCCAGACCGTTTTGAATATCTACCTCTGTATTCCTTCATTTATGAAACATTTTATTGGTTATAGTTTTAAAAAGTATGTACAGTACCAGTCAAAAGTTTGGACACACCTACTCATTCAAGGGTTTTTCTTTATTTTTACTATTTTTTACATTGTAGAATAATGGTGAAGACATCAAAACTATGAATTAACATAAAATAATTAAAAGTAATTAAAGTAATTAAAAAATAGTTAATATAATATAAAATAAATATTCTTCAAAGCAGCCACTCTTTGCCTTGATGACAGCTTTCTCAGGATGGTACGGAAGGTTCCGCTACCAGAGACAGGTTCCAGCAGCCTCTCTTCCCGTCCACACGCAGCACATCCCAGAAGATCCACACCAGCGACTCCAGAGGAAGCTGCAAAGACAAAGTTAATTCAGTGGTTTCCATATTGTATCTGTATATAGATCAGGTGCTAGTCCGGAACAATCAGTTTGGCCGCTAAGCAGTGGTATGTATGTATGTATGTATGTATGTATGTATGTATGTATGTATGTATGTATGTATGTATGTATGTATGTGAGATAGAGGAAAGTCATTAGCATCATGTATGGATAATCAAAAACAATGAGTGAACGGTTTCAAATCTGATATTATGAAAGTAGGAAGGTGACGTTCTGCCTGTTCTAGGTTAGATAAACCAACAGGTACTGTTACTTACCTCCAGGAGATTAGGTTTCCCCAGACCATGGTACCTCTGGGGATTCTGGGAATAAAGAAGAGGTGAGTGAGTAGCTTGGTTCGAGAGTACTGGTGCACATCCTAACTGGTTTAGCTTACTCGAAACACATCAGGATGGAAAATAATAAATCAAGAGAGAATTCTGATTGAATTGAAGGGATTCTAATTCTATTAATTCTAATTCTGGGACTCAAAAACAAATTGCCACTTTGAATAGGTTTTCCTAGGCTGAATATTATGGAAAGTGTAAAGTGATAAAGATAGTTCTATAAAGCCGCCGATAAATCTAACCTAAATAAACCCTCTATAAAGTCAACCATTGACAGCCTACCATTCCAGGTCAGCACTCTCGCCATGCACCTGCTGGGTCGCCAGATCTGTTTCAAGGGCCAGGAGTGTGCTGGCACCCAGGGAACCTGTGGCTCTTCTCTTCTGCCATGTCGATGTCCAGAAAGTGACAGTCATCATCACACTCTTCCCTGCACCCTCCTCCTCCCTATGTCCAGGTACGAGATGAACCGAGCAATGCGTTCTCGACCACCAACAGGCCTAGCTCATCCAGACACCTGTCCAGAGCTTCCTGAATTGTTAATTGCTGTTCTTTGGTTTACCACTGCACCAATACAAATTCATAAGGATGTTTAAAATCTTCACCTGTAATAACTTATACATTATCAATCCACTCCGGACCAAGCATCAAGACAGCTGACCTGAAAACACTACCACTACACACAGAGGGTAGTGTTCAATGTGGTAACTATCCAAACTGTTAAAAACACAAAGACCCAGTATGCATATTAAAACACAGTAGTGTTGAGCCATTCCCCTTACAACTAGGGCCAGGAGTTTTTCCCAGGTCTGGTCACGTGGTGAGGAAAAACTCCTGGCCTTGCCTATAATTACACCAGGCGGAGTAGTGTGAAGTTGCCCCTCCACACTGATCTTGGGTTAGTTTTAGATGTTTTCCTACTAATGGTTAAGGTTAGGATTGGAGAAGAGGAAGCTGATCCTAGATCTGTACCAAGGGGAAATTTCACCCTGGAACACTCAGGGCAGCACAATGTCCTGTGGCCTGCCACCAGTGTGGACGAGGAGGTGCCTCTTCATGTGACTAGACTGGGTGAAGCACTTCCCACAGTAGACACAGTGAAATGGTTTCTCTCCGGTGTGCACTCTCTCATGCATCTTCAGCTGGTGCCGGTGGGAGAAGCGCTTGGTGCAGTGGCTGCAGCCGTACGGTTTCTCCCCCGTATGGACCCGCATATGACTCCGCAGTTGCGCCGGCTGAGGGAAGGGCTTTCCACAGAGGCTGCACCGGAGTTGCCTCTTGGGCGAGTGAGACGTCAGCTGTTGTTGCTGCTTTTCTTTGCCTTTCGATGAAAAATTGTAGCCTCTGTTGAAATTCAGGAAGGGGGCTGGCTTCCCTCTTTGGGGAACCTGGAGGAGAGTAACACTTGGGGATGAAAAGCTGTTTAGGGAGGACAGTCTGTTGAAATCTGACATCTTGGACCTTGATCCTACAGTTGTCCCTTGCTCTGTGTTTTGAGTGTCATGGGGACACTCTGTCTGTCCAGAGTCCATTCCCCCTCTTCCTCTGTTGTCCACAAGTTGCCTACCGTCTGAACAGACCTCTCCAGATGTCGCCTCTTGGCCAGTTATGCTCCATTCTGAACTCATATCTGCCTCCACTTTAATGGGAACTGAGTCCACCAGCACCACATCAGGTACCCAGTCCAGAGAGCCCAAAGCAGACATGCTGACCCCTGAGTTACCAGGCACCCCTCTCCTCTCTGGATGTCCAGACAGCCTCTTGGAGTCTGGCCCAGAATTGTGAGGAGCATTCACAGTTGGGCTGTCAGTCTCTTGGTTCTCTGTCCAATGGGACAGGCTGTATTCTATGGGTTGATGGTCAGTTTCCCAGGTCACACCCTCAGCAACCTGATGGTCCTGTCTTGCTCTGTTGTATTGTGACGCTGGATGCTGGAACATCTGGTTTTCAGGTTCAATATTGAGTGAGGTGTCTGGAGCTCTGTGTCTGTTGCCCTGCTGGTCCAGAAGGTCTGTGGTTTCAGTAGATGACGAAGCACCTGGTTCTGCCACAATGATCTTCTCACTGCTCTCACTGACCAGTTGGACAATCTCTGAAATGGGTCAACATAAAGCACAGCATCAACTTCCTGTAGTGAAGATGGATTATTTTTTGTCTTATTTATTAGTTATGGCTTATGACTAAGAAGTGTATCAAATACTGCAATAAAGGCTTTACTCAACAATGTGTAAATGTCATAGATTTGATTAGTTGCATAAAATGACCTTCTGTTCTGCTTGAGCCAAGGTTCTCCATTTTGATAAGAGGTGACTCTGGCATATCTGCCATCTGTTTTGTATTCATCAGAAACATTTGATTAGAAAAATATCCCCGACACCATTTGAAATGAGAAAACAAATCATCAATTTGACAGTGTCTATGACAACTGACCTGCATGCTCCCATCCTGGTCTGTCGCTGTGCGTCTTGCGTCTTTCCAGTTCGTGACATCCTTTGTGAAGTTGTCCCCTTCACTGTTGGAAAAACGATTCTCCACTGCACCAGAAAAAAAAATAATCATAAACGTTGTATATTCTACATTACAAATTATTTTGAACGTGTTTCAATAAGGTAAAAAACCTACAATATCCATGTCTGCCTGATGACTTTCCAACGAAGCTCGCTCTTGCTCGGGCAACAAGATCGGTGTCGCGCCTGTGAACTGTGCGTCGCAGGGCTCCGAATTTCTCTGTGCCCCGTTGAGAACTCTGGTATTTTGTCAAAAGCAGCTTCCTCCGCAGGTTATCAATTTCTTTCTGGCTATGGGAAATTTCCATACGTAAGGCAGCATGGCCATCATCTACAAGTTTACAGATTTCGGCAACGGCTGCATTCGCCAAAACCTCAATTATTGAAGCTAGCTGAGCATGAAAGGCGACGCTATCGCACATGTCCTTGGAACTATGTAAATATTTAACAATTATGTTATAGTAATTTGCAGTATTCAGGCAATGTTTTGAGAATTCAAAGTTCACAATGTAGACGGTATACTACACACACAGAATTTCATTCCGGAAACAAAATTAGGGCTACTTCCTGAATTGTTTTTCAAAATAAGGGTTGGTTTTTAAAATAAAAAATTGGTTGCTCACACGACTTGTTAGTTCTACCTTTCAACGTTGCCACCCGCTGCTCTATCATGTTGTTGGTGCTACTAAAATGAACCGAATGTTTTGAAAATCCGCCTTCCTTGTCCTCCAAAAATTATTTCACTATTAAGTTCAAATACAAAAATATAGAATCCGCAAACAACCTGAATTTAAAGAGAATAAATATATTTATTCAGTTAAAAATAAGTAAATAAAAAGAGTAGGCTAAGGGTTAGTAGTCTCAAAAAGAATTGAAGCACCGCACTGAGAAAGCACAAATGTTAATCTGTAAATATAATGGATAAATAGCCAATGGGATTCCTAGCTAACAACATTTCATTTTTTGTTTTTACAAATTAGAACATTGTAAATGGAAAAAAAACATTGGTAACTTTACATTAAGTAAAGTTGTGGGGCTTGCTTTATCTCTAAAAGTAGTGGAAGAAGTATAAAAAGTTAACTATTTATATCGTTATAGTTAATAAATGTTTTAAATCATTTCAAGTTACAATGCCCTGAACATGTCAAAGTTGGTTTGGTCTATCTTGAACGTTTCAAGAGTTTACTGTTGGTGAGTTATTTTATGCTAATTTCTGCAAAGGTATATAGTTATAGTCAATAACAGTTTAAAATAATTTTAAATTAGGATAGCCTGAACATTTTAATGTTGGTCTGGTAGTTTAATTGGCCAAGGACAAGACCGTTTTAAATAGCTATTCCTGTGGTCCTCATTCAAACCGATGTTAATTTATGCAAATTGTAAATGGTTAAAAAAGTATATATAAGAGTAAAAAAATATTTTGACAAGCAATCTAAGTATGGTCAGACCGAACCCGTCAACGTTGGTTTTGAGTTGATAGCTTAAAATGGTGAAAGAGGAGGTCTAAACAAAAAAAAATTTTTTTTGTCCATTCTAGTCTATGGCCCATTTTCTGCAATTGAAATGCATTGGTATCCATAGCAACAACTCCGTTTGGGCTGCTGAAGGATGAAACAAACAGCTGTATCTTTTGATTGGTAGTAGATAATTATGCTCTGATTCCAGATTTAAATACCAGAGAAGTAGACCTCAATGTCATACCCTCTAGGTTTTTATCTAAAGTGCTGGAAATGTGGTCAAAGTTGCCGATTTGTGTCAAAAGTTGCATTGTTCACCATGAATGGACGTTGGAAGTCTGGGAGTTGATGTCACAATATGACCTTTACAATGTTGAATAAAAACTAAGAAAGTGAATAAAGGCCTAAAAGCTTAGTAGTTTAAAAAGTACAAAAGGGGCACCCGAGAGGTGCAGTGGTCAAAGGCATTTTGTACAACACCCCTAGTGCCCCTCATCACCACAAACAACTTCAATGATGGCAGTCTCAGACTAAAGTATGCGGTGAACGACAGCAGCTGAAGAATTTAGTGTGAGTCCTCAGGCTAGCTCAGGATCAGATCTCTGTAAAATGAACAAATTGTCAGTCAAGCCAGAATAGAAATAATGGAATACGAATGCACAAGTAAAGAATATAAAACCTATGGGACACAGACACTTATGAGGTGTTTGTGGGGAGTGTTGACATACAATAACGTTTGTAACAATGTAACAACCAATATTTTAATGAGATTTGCGACCAAAAATATTTTTTGGGGGAAAGGTATGGTATAAATAATGAAATTCTCCTCAGAGCACTGCATGACATTGAATCGATGAGTTACTATCCCAAAAAATTGCTTGTGTCCCATAATATTTTATACTAACTTTCACTATTGAGTACTTTCTAATGATTTCATTTCTCTGGATGGTGTAGAAGGTTCCAAAGACCAGAGAGCCTCTCTTCCTGTCCACATGCAGCACATCCTGGAAGATCCACTCCCTAAGCAGTGGTGTTAAATATATAAAAAATAATAGTAAAGCTACATTTTAAACTGTAGAGTATAAACTCAGCAAAAAAAGAAACGTCCTCTCACTGTCAACTGCGTTTTCAGCAAATGTTTAAATATTTGAATGAACATAAGATTCAACAACTGAGACATAAACTGAACAAGTTCCACAGACATGTGACTAACAGAAATTGAATAATGTGTCCTTGAAAAAAAGTAACAGTCAGTATCAGGTGTGGCCACCAGCTGCATTAAGTACTGCAGTGCATCTCCTCCTCATGGACTGCACCAGATTTGCCAGTTCTTGCTATGAGATGTTACCCCACTCTTCCACCAAGGCACCTTCAAGGGAAATGGCCCTAGCCCTCACCCTCCGATCCAACAGGTCCCAGACCTGCTCAATTGGATTGAGATCTGGGCTCTTCGCTGGCCATGCAGAACACTGATATTCCTGTCTTGCAGGAAATCACACACAGAATGAGCAGTATGGCTGGTGGAATTGTCATGCTGGAGGGTCATGTTAGGATGAGCCTGCAGGAAGGGTACCACATGAGGGAGGAAGTCTTCCCTGTAACGCACAGAGTTGAGATTGCCTGCAATGACAACAAGCTCAGTCCGATGATGTGACACACCGCCCCAGACCATGACGGATCCTCCACCTCCAAATCGATCCCACTCCAGAGAACAGGCCTCGGTGTAACGCTCATTCCTTCGACGATAAACGCAAATCCGACCATCACCCCTGGTGAGACAAAACCGCTACTCGTCAGTGAAGAGCACTTTTTGCCAGTCCTGTCTGGTCCAGCAACGGTGGGTTTGTGCCCATAGGCGACATTGTTGCCGGTGATGTCTGGTGAGGACCTGCCTTACAACAGGCCTACAAGCCCTCAGTCCAGCCTCTCTCAGCCTATTGCGACCAGTCTGAGCACTGGTGGAGGGATTGTGCGTTCCTGGTGTAACTCGGGCAGTTGTTGTTGCCATACTGTACCTGTCCCGCAGGTGTGATGTTCGGATGTACCAATCCTGTGCAGGTGTTGTTACACGTGGTCTACCAATGCGAGGATGATCAGCTGTCCGCCCTGTAGCGTTGTCTTAAGCATCTCACAGTACGGACATTGCAATTTATTGCCCTGGCCACATCTGCAGTCCTCATGCCTCCTTACAGCATGCCTAAGGCACGTTCACGCAGATGAGCATGGACCCTGGGCGTCTTTTTTTGTGTGTTTTTCAGAGTCAGTAGAAATGAATAAATCATAGAGAATTCTGTTTGAATGGGTTCTATGAATTCTAATTTTGGGACTCAGAAACTCATTGCAACTGGCATGTGAATAGACAAGTGTTTTTCTAGGCAGCATTTGATGTAAATGATAGATAGTTCAATAAAGCCCTCTATAAAATCAACAATATTAAATCCAACCACCTACCATTCCAGTCAGCACTCTCCCTCCTTGTACCTGCTGGGTCGCCCGGTCCATTTCCCGGGGCCAGGGGTGCACTGGCATCTGGGAACCTGTTGCTGTGCTCTTGTTTTTATTTTACCTTTATTTAACTAGGCAAGTCAGTTAAGAACAAATTCTTATTTTCAATGATGGCCTAGGAACAGTGGGGGCAGGGGCAGAATGACAGATTTGTACCTTGTCAGCTCAGGGATTTGAACTTGCAACCTTTTGGTTACTAGTCCAACTCTCTAACCACTAGGACACTAGGCTACCCTGCCGCCCCAGGGTCCTGGGTCCATGTCTATGTTCAGAAAGAGGTCATCGTTGTGCTATTCTATGCACCTTCCTCCTCTTTCCTGCATCCAGGTAAGAGAGGAGCCAAGCAACGAGCTCTCAATCACCAACAGGCTTCGCTCACCCAGGCATCTGTCCAGAGCTTCCTGAATTCTTAATTGCTGTTCTTTGGTTCACCACTGCACCAATACAAATTCATGAGGATGTTTAAAATCCTCCTAATACATTATCAATGACTCAGGGCTCCCGAGTTGCACAGCGGTCTAAGGCACTGCATCTCAGTGCTAGAGGCATCACTACAGACCCTGGTTCGATTCCAGACTGTGTCACAACCGGCCGTGATTGAGAGTCCCATAGGGCGGTGCACAATTGGCCCAGCGTCGTTAGGGTTTGGCCGGAGTAGGCCATCATTGTAAAAAATAATTTGTTCTTAACTGACTTGCCTAGTTAAATAAAGGTTAAATTAATCAAATCGACTCTGGATCAAGCCAGCTGAACTAAATACACAACCATTACACACAAAGGGTAGTGTTCAATGTGGAAACCATCCAAACTGTTAAAAACACAGACCTTGAACGAGATGGAGCTCGAGTAATTGACAAATCTTAATCTGACCTCCACTTCAAGTTAATAAACCCGATTAGCTTCAGTCGAATACACCATGGCGGCTACAAAAAGGCGACATTACATGTGGCATTTTCACACGTGCTCGAACAATAGCCACAAAAAAAGCCTCCAAGAAACAGCTTGCTTCACAAAAAGCTAGCACCATTAGCCAGGATCATGAGGACCTGTCCCTTCCCGAGGCCTTACTGCCAACCTCATCCTCTATTGAAGAAATTATTTGAGCTGAGATCCCAATGTACAGAACTCAACATCAAACTAGATGGCATTAACTTTCAGCTCAGTGCAATAGGGGGCAAAGTGACAACCCTGGAAAATGCCCTGCCTGCCATCAATAACAAGATAGCCCTCAATGTGGGGTGCCTGGATGAGGTAGAGAGGGAGATTCCTATCCATTGAAAACTCACTGGCAGATGCTATGGAAACAATAACCTCTGCTAAAAAGAAAATGTAGCATCTGGAAAATAAAACAGAGGAGTGCATTTAAACCGGAATAACTGTCTTTTATTAAACATGGCCGAAAAAGAAAACAGCCACAGATCCGCTACCTGCAAGACTGACTCCCTGAGTGGCTCCACCTATCCCCCGACAGGCCCATAGAACTGAAGAGAGCTCACCGAGCACGGAGGTCTCCACCAGCAGCCGCCGCGCCCAACCACCATACACTTCCTGAGATTCATCAACAAGGAACGAGTGCTACAGGTATCGAAAATCCACGCCATCACAGTGGGGGAAAGCCAAACTCACCTTGCTCCAGGACCTTTCAGCTGGAACACGCCAAAAGCACCTAGAGTTGAACAAACCTTAACTGACCGAGGCATTTTCAGGGGATGCAAATACCCAAACGAGTTCAGGATTCGTCACCAAGGAGCCCTGCGACACTTCAGAACTCATGATTACTGAACAGAAATACTACGAGTATAGCAATTGGCCTAGCAGATTGTTTGCATACCAATTAAAAAGAGCAGCCAGTGTACAATCATGGCCATCCGAACAGCAGATGACAAGGTCACATATGATCCAAATAAGATATAGGTCACTTTTCATGATTTGTACTGAAAAAATATACAGATGCAGAACTCCATTAATTTCTAGAGAATCTCGCTACCAAACTATCAGAGACAGACCAAGAAGATCTCAACTCCCCCCTCACCCACGAGGAGGTCCGCGAGACAATCATCTCCATGACACCTAACAAGTTCCCAGGCCCAGACGCATTTCCCAGGGTTCTACAAAGCTTTTTGGCCCCAGTTTAGCCCTATTTTCATGCCAATGCTGGATGATCTTTGCAAACATGGAGCTCTCCCAGACTATGTACACAGCCCGTATTACAGTGTTGCTTAAAATAGACAAGGACCGTCTCTCCTGCTCATCCCGTTGGACTTCGACTACTAAATAATGACCAAATTGCTTGCCAAAAAACTAAACACTCTTCTTCCCAAAATAATAAAACTGGATTAATTTGCGGCAGGTAATGTTCTGATAAGATTCGCCGTCTTTTTGATATTATAGACCAAGTAAATGCACAGAAGACCCCTATCCTGGTGGATGGAGTGGACCGATCTGTTCTCAGTCTGGCCTCAAACCTTATGGCATTTCGATGAGAATATAGGGTCTTCATTCATTGAATGATGTCTACTAATGGTCTGAACTCTGACAGATTCTCTTTGGGACGTGGTACAGACATGAACGCTCGCTGTCCGATCTGCTCTACTTGTTGGGGGCGGAGTTGATGAGGAGAAATCCAAGTATTATGGGTGTCTACATAGCCAACGCTGAGAAATCTCTCCCATTTTAGACATAATTGCTCAGTAAGGCAAGTTTTCAGGATATAAGATACATTTGAACAAATCCAATGTTTTCTCTCTCAATATTCCTGACTGGCGCAGCGGTCTAAGGCACTGCATCTCAGTGCAAGAGGCGTCACTATAGTACCTGGTTTGAATCCAGGCTGTATCACATCTGGCCGTGATTGGGAGTCCCATAGTGCGGTGCACAATTGGAGGAGCAAGAATGATCTCCGAACCTGGACTAGTTTAGTCGTCAAAATCAATGTGATCCATATGAACATCCTCCCTAGACAGAACTATTTATTTCAGATGCTCCCATGCTATCTCCCAGTTTCTTTTTTCAAAACAACTAACCAAAGCATCACCAAATTTATATGGGGCAATAAAAAACCTAGGATCAAGTTCTCCACTCTGTTGAAACCTGAATCTAAGGGTGGTCTTGCCCTTCCCTGCCTTCAATTGTACTACTTGTCTGCCCAAATTCACAACATGTTAACATGGATCACAAACAGACAAGACTATGTGGATTCAGACAGAGGCCCAATTGCCTTGAAGCTTAATTATATTCACTAATAACTTTAGTGAAATGGGCAGGTAGCCTAGTGGGGCAGGTATGGTAAGGTAAGGTAAGCCTAGTGGTTGGAGCGTTGGAGCGTTGGGCCAGTAACCAGAAGGTTTCTAGATTGAATCCCCGAGCTGACAAGATAAAAAAATCTGTCGTTCTGCGCCTGAACAAGGCAGTTAAACCTACTGTTCCCCGGTAGGCCGTCATTGTAAATAAGAATTTGTTCTTAACTGACTTGCCTAATTAAATAAAGGTTCACAAAATAAAAGCCTAAACTTGTGATTTATGACACCCTACTATGGACTTCAAGAAATGCCTTGGCATTTCCTCCCAAATATGCTCTCACACGCGTATAGTATGCAACCCAGACTTGACAAAAGCCCTGAGTGATGCCAACGTTCAACTTTGGCATACTCTAGGGTTCAGGACCTTTTCAGACCGGTTTCATCAGAACACAACCTCACTGAAATACTCTCAAGAACTCTGCAGTGAATTCAATGTGCTAAGATCCAATTTAAATATCTTCAAATTAGACACGTAATTTCGTCATGTCACTTCCAAGAGAAGGTTTAGAGCTCAGCTCAATGAAGTTGAGACCCTTCTTGCTACAGCACAATCCATCAAAGGCAAAATCTCCTATATCTTTAGACTCCCATCTGAGAATGTGGGCTCTTCCTTTACTCCTTTGAAAATAATCTGGGAAAAGGACCTTTGTCTGACTATCAGTGATGAGTTATGGACGGATGTTTGCGACAGGGTATACTGCTCCTCTACTAATATAAAAATGAAATAATCTATTTTTTTTTTTAAATGTTGTACAAATTGTATTACACCACAGTGAGACTCCATAGAACGAATACAGACATTTCTCCTGATTATAAAAGACGTACATCTGAAAGCAGTGGAGGCTGCTGAGGGGAGGACGATTTGTAACAACTGGAATGGAGTAAATGGCACACAGAAAACATGTGTTTGATACCATTCCACCAATTCTGCTCCAGCCATTACCACGAGCCCGTCGTCCCCAATTAAGGTGCCACCAACCTCCTGTGTCTGAAAGTGGATCTTACATGCATGCATTTTGGCATTGCGGGGAGACGGACAGATTTTGGCAATCTATACATACTGCTGCATAGAAAATATTAGATGTAGTTTGATATGACCCCGTGGCCATCTTCTTAATGCTTAGCAGGACTTTGTTCTTGATCTAAACAGAGAAAATGTGTTTATGACTATCACATACTTTGCTAAAAAAAATGTATTCTACCAAGGTGAGCTTCTAATTCCTGTCCTACATTTAAAATGTGGATTGACCAGATTGTTGACTTTCTTCCTCTTGAAAAGCTCACTTGTGACCCACTACTCAACTATATTTAAAATTGGACAGAAATGTGTGTATATACATGCTGTAAAAACAAGTTATTTGCTCGTTGTCTCAGTTAAAGCTGGAAATAGCTAACACATAGTGCTGCTGCAAATGTGTTGTTAGTTTATTTTTTATTTCTGCCACATCTGTGAATGTGGATTGTTTTGTTTGTTGATTGAAAAACAAAACGTAAATACCTCCAATAAAACAATACAGAAACACACGGACCCAGTCTTCATATGAAAACGTAGTGTGGAGCCATTCCCCTTACAACTAGGGACAGGAATTATTCCCTGGTCTGGTCACATGGTGAGGGAAAACTCCTGGCCCTGCCTATCATTATTGTGAAGTTGCCCCTAGATGCTGATCTTGGGGCAGTTCTGCATTTTTTTAGGACAAATGTTTAAGGTTAGGATTGGGGAGAGGAAACTGATCCAAGATCTGTACCTAGGGGAAACTTCACCCTGGAACACTCAGGGCAGCACAATGTCCTGTGGCCTGCCACCAGTGTGGACAAGGAGATGCTTCTTCATGTGGCCAGACTGGGTGAAGCACTTCCCACAGTAGACACATTGAAACGGTTTCTCTCCGGTGTGGACCCTCTCATGCATCTTCAGCTGGTGGCTGTGGGAGAAGCGCTTGGTACAGTGGCTGCAGCCATACGGTTTCTCCCCTGTATGGACCCGCATGTGCCTCTGCAGGTGCGCCGGCTTGGGGAATGGCTTTCCGCAGAGGCTGCACCGGAGCTGCCTCTGGCTGGAGTGAGACGTCAGCTGTTGTGGCTGCTTTTCTATGCCTTTCGATGAAGAAGTGGAGCCTCTGTTGAAATTCGGGAAGTTGACTGGCTTCCTTCTTTGGGGAACCTGGTGGAGAGTAACCCTTGGGGATGAAAAGCTGTTTTTGGTGGACAGTCCATTGAAATCCGGCATCTTGGACCTTGATCCTACAGTTGTCCCTTGCTCTGCATGTTGAGTGTCAGGGGGACACTTTGTCTGTCCAGACTCCATTCCCCCTCTTCCTCTGTTGTCCACAAGCTGCCTGCTTTCTGAACAAACCTCTCCAGATGTCGCCTCTTGGCCAGTTATGCTCCATTCTGAACTCATATCTGCCTCCACTTTAATGGGAACTGAGTCCACCATCACCACATCAGGCACCCAGTCCAGAGAGCCCAAAGCAGACATGTAGACCCCAGAGTTACCAGGCACCCCTCTCCTCTCTGGATGTTCAGACAGCCTTTTGGAGTCTGGCCCTAGATTATGAGGAGCATTCACAGTTGAGTTGTCAGTCTCTTGGTTCTCTGTCCAATGGGACAGGCTGTATTCTATAGGTTGATGGTCAGTGTCCCAGGTCACACCCTCAGCAACCTGATGGTCCTGTCTTGCTCTGCTGTATTGTGACGCTGGATGCTGGAACGTCTGGTTTTCAGGTTCTATATTGAGTGAGGTGTTTGGAGCTCTGTGTCTGTTGCCCTGCTGGTCCAGAAGGTCTGTAGGTTCAGTAGATGATGAAGAACCTGGTTCTGGCACAATGATCTTCTCACTGCTCTCACTGACCAGTTGGACAATCTCTGAAATGAGTCAACATAAAGCACAGCATCAGCTTCCTGTAGTGGAGACTGATTCTTCTTTGCCTTATTTATTAGTTATGAATAAGGACTAAGAAGTTAATCAAATACTGCAATAAACATTGAAGGCTTTACTCAACATAAAGTGTATATTGTATGGACTTGATAAGTTGAACAAAAATACCTTCCGGGCTGCTGGTGCCAAGGTTCTCCATTTTGATAAGAGGCATCTCTTGCATATCTGCCATCTGTTTTGTATTCATCAGAAACAATTTATTAGAAAAACTCCCCCACCACCATTTGAAATATGAAAAAAAAACTAATACATTTGGGCGTGTGTATGACAACTGACCGGCATGCCCACATCCTTGTCTGTCGCTGTGCGTCCTGCGTCTCTCCAGTTGGTGGCATCCTGCGTAAAATGTCTCCCTTTACGCTCGGCACAGCGATTCTCCACTGCACCAGAAAAGAGAAACCCTCAAACGTTATATATTATACATTACCCATTATTTTTTTACGTTTTCAAAGATGGTAAAAAAAAACAATATCCAAGTATGCCTGTTGACTTTCCTTGGAAGCTCCCTCTTGCCCGGCTAACAAGATCTGTGTCCCGCCTGCTGACCGTGTGTCGGAGGGCTCCGAATTTCTCTGCGCTTCGTCGAGAATTCTGGAATTTTGTCAAAAGCAGCTTCCTCCGCAGGTTATCGATTTCTTTCTGGCTATGGGAAATTTCCAAACGTAAAGCAGCATGGCCGTCATCTACAAGTTTGCAGATTTCGGCAACGGCTGCATTCGCCAAAACCTCGACGATGGAGGCTAGCTGAGCGTTAAAGGCGACTGTATCGTACATGTCCTTAGCACTATGTTTATGTTAAACACTTATGTTATAGTAATTTGAAACTAAGTGCTCAGTCAACGTCTTGAGACTACACAATTAAGGCCATAGACGTTAGACTATTTTTTATAAACAAACATTTTTCGGCTACTTCCTGGATAATTTCTCCGAAATAAAGGCTGGCTTTTCAAAATAAAGGTTGCTTACACATACGACTTATGTTCCAACATTGCCACCTGCTGCTGAATCATATTGTATGTTGCTCCTGCTAAAAAGCAATCAAATGTTTTAAAAACCAGCCTGTTGTGAATTAAATCAAAACACACACCGTCATCCAAAAATGATTTTACTATTTAGTTCAAGTACAAAAATACAAAATCAGAATACAACTGAATTATAAAGGAATAAATACATTCCTTCAATTAAAAGTAATTTAATTGAGTAGGCTAAGGGTTAGTAGTCTCCAAACTAACTGAAGCACCACACTGAGAATGCACTCTAACTCTGAACAATGTAACAGTAGAAAGATATACAAAATCTGAATATAGAATGAATAAATAGCCAATGGGATTTCAGATAGTCCTCAGCGATAGCAAAACAACTAGATAACATTTTGCTTTTTGTTTTTACAATAAATGAGAACGTTGTAAATAAAATAAAAAATAAACATTGGTAGTAATAACATTGGTAATAGGTGTGTATGCAGTGAGCATATTAGCACATTATGTCATTCACAGTAACCTGTAAGCACAATGTACTGGCTTCTCCTCCTTTCAGTAACTACTGGGGTTCAGGATCAGATCTCTAAAAGAAACACAGAACAGATTGTGAGACACATTCCTTTATCTGGAAACACATGGTACATGAAACTGTCCTCAGAACAAACACTGCATGACATTGAATAAACAAATATATATTTTTTGCCTGTTTACCATATGCTTTTTTTTTTTAGACGTATGTTGTTGTCGATACTAACCTTCCCCGTGGAGTACTTCCTGATGATTTCATTTGTCAGGATGGCATTGAAGGTTCTGCAGACCAGAGACAGGTTCCAGTAGCCTCTCTTTCCATCCACACGCAGTACGTCCCGGAAGATCCACACCAGCGACTCAAGAGGAAGCTGCAAGAAAGTGCATCATTTCAATGGTTCCAGTGTTTTAGCTGCCTATTTTGGTTAAGTGTTTGTTGTTGAACATTCGGTGCCTAAAGCAGTGGAGTTGTATATAAAAGAGGCCAGGAAAGTCACTAGGTAGGCTACATGTCAAACTCCAGAAGGCATTTATGGGTGATTCCTCACAAAACTAGAAACAAAAATTGTGATTTGGGGGATTTTCACTCAATTGAATCAATATTGGTGTCCTTTGGAGGAAGGATTGTTGACATTTGTATCTTAAATCATATTTAAGAACCCTTCTATAGATTACATTGTGAATATCCCCCAAATCACTGTATTTTTTTGGTTCTAGTTTCGTGAGGAATCATCATAACATAAGTATGTTTATTATATGAATGGTAATCCAATCGTTATTTTCAGTTGAATCCTGTATGGAGTATCAAAAACAAAGAGTCAGTGGTTTGGCTAACTGGGCTGAATCTGAATTGTGTCCCACCCACACACCCCTCTTTTACGCTACTGCTACTCTCTGTTCATCATATATGCATAGTCACTTTAACCATATCTACATGTACATACTACCTCAATCAGCCTGACTAACCGGTGTCTGTATGTAGCCTCTCTACTTTTATAGCCTCGCTACTGTATATAGCCTGTCTTTTTACTGTTGTTTTATTTCTTTACCTACCTATTGTTCACCTAATACCTTTTTTGCACTATTTGTTAGAGCCTGTAAGTAAGCATTTCACTGTAATACCTGTTGTATTCGGCGCACGTGACAAATAAACTTTGATTTAAATCTGATATTAGGAAAGAAGGAAAGTGATTCTGGTTGTTCTATGTGAGATAAATCTACAGGTACTGTACTTACCTCCAGGAGATGAGGTTTCCCCAGACCATGGTACCTCTGAGGATTCTGGGAATAAAGAAGAGGTGAGTGAATAGTTAGGTTCTAGAGTACTGATCTCTGAGTTGTATTGAATCAGTGAGATAATCAGACATTGTCTTTTCATTTGGCCTACCTCTCTCCCCTACCATTGACAGCTTACCATTCCAGTCAGCACTCTCTCTCCTTGCAACTGCTGGGTCGCCAGGTCCGTTTCCTGGGCCAGTAGTGCGCCGGCGTCCGGGAACCTGTCGCTTTGTTCTTCTTCCATGTCGATGTCCGGAAAGAGGTCATCGTCCCGCTCTTCCCTCCGCCTTCCTCTTTCCTGCGTCCTAGTATAAGTGTAGCCGGGCAACGAGCTCTCGACCACCAACAGGCCTTGTTCGCCCAGGCACCGGTCGAAAGCTTCCTGGAAGGCCGACGCCGTCACGTTCACCTTGTGTTTCCTCTTCATGTGGTTCTTGAAATTCTTCTTGTTCAGCCTGATTCCGCAGAGATCGCACTGGACCTTGGTGGCACGGCACCAGGGTGGCACGTCCATCTTGGATTCGGCCAGGTATCTCCTCAGGGCCTCCTCGTTCTCTGCAGCGACGTACTCTTTGTGGTGTTTCCTCTTCATGTGAACCTTGAAGTTCTTCTTGTTTAGGATGATGCCACAGTGGTCACACTGAGTCTGTACAGGAACTGCGTCCCTTTGAGAAGGTCTTGGCGGTCTCTCGGTCTCAATCTGCGGCGTCGGAGGGCAGCTGTACACTTCGGGCGAGGAGGGTTCCGAATCCTGGCGTGTGACCGGATTGTGACTGGCAGAAGCATCTGGTTTTTCCATTGGAGGTGTGTCTGTGTTTAGAGTTTGAAGAGCGACTGGTAAGCTCGGAGGGGTGGCAGGTCTGGAGCTGGAAGGGACAGCAGGTATAGATGTGAGAGGCAGGACAGGTGCGGATGTTGCATGGGCGAGAGGTCTCTGGGCTGGAGAGGGATGTTGCTGGAGGGGCGGAGCAACAGATGGAGATTGAGCTTGGACACGGGCAGGTGTGGATGTTGCATGGGCGAGAGGTCTCTGGGCTGGAGAGGGATGTTGCTGGAGGGGCGGAGCAACAGATTGAGCTGGGACACGGGCAGGTCTTTGAGTCCCGTTCCGCTTTCTGCAAGCTCTGAAATGTTCTATAAACAACGCTTTTCTGCAGAGTACATGGTCACAATAGCTGCAGTGGTAGTGAGGGTAGTCTCTGCACGTCAGTTTGCAGTTGTAGACGATGTACTCTGACAGAAAAGGGTGACAATAAAACAATCAGTATAAAAAAAAAAGAATGTTAGATAGTGACTTTAAAAAGTCAAGTGTACAAGGACATTTGCACGTACAACATGGCATTCATACAACTCAACTGAACAACTACAAAGCATTACTGAGTACAAGGAAATCGTTATTTTCTGACACTGCGGTTTCCAAAGTTCCCCTCACCGTCATTCTGAACTGCACTTTTCAGGTGGCTCTGGATGTGTGGGATGATCCGGTGTAACTCGTTGGGTTTGAACGCAGACGGTCGGCAGAAGGGGCAGTGGTAGAGGGAGCAGCACGTGGTGCACGGTTGTATCTTGGGAGTTTCACCAACTCGGAAACTGGTAATATGTTGCTGTGGAAAAACAAAGACAATAATGAATAGTCAATAATAAAGAGAAAATGGTCCGAAAATCCAGATTGGGGACCAATAGTTCAGCAACATGCAGATACAAAATGTTTTGTATAGAAATGACAATTCTTTGTTTCCTACATTAATACATCAGAAAGCCATGTCCTGTCTACTCTACAAAAACATTATCAAAAGTATGTGGACATCTGTTCGTCCCCCCTTTGCTGTTATAACAGACTTTCCACTAGAAAAACAGCCCCAGACCATTATACCTCTTCCACCGTTATTTTCTGACACAGTTCATACTACACACTGGGGCAGGCAGATTCTTCCTTTGGACTGCCAGATGGTGAAGTGTGATTCATCACTCCAGAGAACGAGTTTCCACTGCTCCAGAGTCCAATGGCGGCGAGCTTTACACCACTCCAGCCGGCACTTGGCACTGTGCATGATGATCTTAGGCTTGTGTGTGGCTGCTCTGCCATAGAAGCCCATTTCATGAAGCTTCTGACAAACAGTTATTGTGCTGACATTGCTTCCAGAGGCAGTTGGTACTCGGTAGTGAGTGTTGCAACCAAGGACAGACGATTTTTACACTCTACGCGCTTCAGCACTCGGCGGTCCCCTTCTGTGAGCTTGTGTGGACTACGACTTCGCAGCTGAGCCATTGTTGCTCCTAGACTTTTC
This sequence comes from Oncorhynchus mykiss, assembly GCF_057628025.1. Classification (NCBI taxonomy): domain Eukaryota; kingdom Metazoa; phylum Chordata; class Actinopteri; order Salmoniformes; family Salmonidae; genus Oncorhynchus; species Oncorhynchus mykiss. The sequence continues at coordinate 14,354,985 of NC_143040.1, read as the reverse complement.
CACTTCACAATAACAGCACTGACAGTTGATCGGTGCACCTCTAGAAGGGCAACATTTTGACAAACTGACTTGTTGGAAAGGTGGCATCCTATGACGGTGCCATGTTGAAAGTCAATGAGCTCTTCAGTAAGGCCATTATACTGCCAATGTGTGTCTATGGAGATTAGATGGCTGTGTGCTCGATTTTATACACCTGTCAACAACGGTGTCGCTGAAATAGCCGAATCCACTAATTTGAAGGGGTGTCCACATACTTTTGTATATATAGTATATTTGTATCCACAAAAATGTTATTTACTATGTGTACAGTTTCTTACCTTTCTGGGTATGTCACTGGAAATGACTATGGGGTCAGGGGTCATTGCGGGGGGCCCAGTGTTCTCATTGGAACTGACTATGGGGCCAGGGGTCAGTGTGAGGGGCCCAGCCTCATCAGTTGGTGCTGTGGATACCTCTTTCCACAGAGCGTGCTGATTGCCATTGACACCGTCCACCTCAAGAGTGTTAACTGGAAAAGAGAGAGTGAGAGGTCAACTTGACCAATTCTTGGCAAATAATTAGCTCAAATGCTGACAACAGGCATTTAGAAAAAATCGGTAGCCTACCTTCGTCTTCGTCCGCATCATCGGCATTCGCCGCGGGTGAATCGCCCGACGAACTGTTGATTATTGGTGAGTCGCCGGTGACAGTCGTCAGCCCTTTGCCACTCACCGACCTGTACCTCGACTCCGCCAGGCTGAGTTGCTTCTCTAGCAATAGGATTTGCTCCTTGCTTTGAGAGACTTCTACACGTAACGCTCCACAGCAATCGTCCACTAACTTGCAAATCTCGGTCACAGCAGCTGAGGCTAGTATGCCCATGACAGAGCTTATCCGTTGATGCAAAACACGCGTTACCGACATTTTAAACACTTGTTTAATAATAATAATTGAAATAATTCAAAATGTCTAATAAACGATTTTGTCCCCAGCTTGTTCACGAAGTAGTAATATTTGTAAGAATACCTGGATTGTTGTCAATGCGCCGCCATCTTTAATAACTGTGTCTTTGCGCACGCATCCGATCAGCGTTCAGAATGTTTAGAGAGAAAGCTAGAAAGCGCCACCTACCGCGTGGAGACTAAAATGTGCATTATCCAGAGTCAAATCTTTGAGCACTAAATATTATTTTGGGTCATCTCTGACGACAGCTTGCTAGAGAGGAAAAACGAATGAATTATTCCTATGGTTTGCAGAATCATTGTTTAACATTGAGTAAATCTTTTTTTTTTTTTTAATGGTTATTGGTTATCATGTTATCATGTTATAAACTGAGCACTGGAGTAATCTTAACCCCAGACAAACTATATGGAGGTTCTATTAGTCTCAAGATCTTGTGCAAAGTAAAATGATTAATTTCCAGTACATCATATATGTTTATTGTTTTTACCACAGATATAGAATGACCAAGACAACGTGATCTGCTGCACCACCGAGAGCATCCTGCCTGACTGGTTGCATCACTGCCTGGTATGGCAACTGCTCGGCCTCTGACCGCAAGGCACTACAGAGGGTTCTTAACAGCTTCTACCCACAAGCCATAAGACTGCTGAACAGCTAATCAAAAGGCGTCTTAACAGCTTCTACCCACAAATCAAAAGGCTACCTGGACTATTTGTATTGACCCCCCGCCACTCCCACTCCTTTTTACGCTGCTGCTACTCTCTGTTATTATCTACGCATAGTCACTTTACCTACATGTACATATTACCTTAAACGCGTGTTACCTTAATGAACTTGACTAACCTGTGCCCCCCCCCCCCCACACTGACTCTGTACCGGTGCACCCTGTATCGCCTCGCTACTGTTATTTTATTGTTGCCCTTTCATTATTATAGATGTATTTTTTTTACTTCAGTTTATTTTAGTAAATACAATTATTTTTCCTAACTACATTGTTGGTTAAGGAAGTATTTCACTGTAAGGTGTTGTATTTGGCACATGTGACAAATACAATTTGATTTGTCAGCGACGTTCTTTACCGTTGCCTATTGGAAACCCTCTTATCCAAATAAGGCCGTTAGAACATTCTGTGCCAAATGTCCCATCCAAACACACCTCTATCCACACCCTTCACTCGATTTAACAGAGCCTTAGCCAAGCCAAAGACAGGCTCAAAAAAGACTCAATAAATACATTGAAGATTTTCCAGACTTTCAGTCATCTCAAACCTTTTCTCATCCCATTCTATGCTGTCAACAAAAAGCACCACATCCATGTTGTTATATTGCCCCTTTTAAGAGCCAGAGATTACCGTAGACAATACTGCCATCTTCCAGAAAGTACTAGCCTATGCAATGTCATAAAGTACTTAAAAAAATGTTTATTACAGGACAACAATACAGGTTGAGGTACATAAAATGGGCAATTACATTTGAAATTGCATCACATTTAGCCCGTTGGCGAACACATAAAGTCACTTACAGTCAGTAGTAAACAAAGCCAATGTTGAAAGCGGTTTGAAAAGGTGTCAAGCAATTAGCAATATCTTGTTGACTAACAGCGATAGTTGTGCACGCAGATGAATGGGTATTGTGTGCCACATCCGAGGTTCCTCCAGCCCTGGCCCACTACAAAAAGACAAACAAAAATCTTAGTAATTTTATCTGGCATATTTTAACACGTCATACAGTTCTGGGACCAGGCTACCTGTCATTACTTTTCAGGTAATATCATACTAATGTGAGTGTTCCGGATTTACATTTACTATGTTACGTCTAGTCCATGAGACCAGGCTGAACATCTTTAAGTTCATGTCTTACCAGCAGATTGCAGGTACATGCAGGAGTTGCTGGTTGCGGTGCTCTGGCTGTACCAGTTGGTGTAATACATTCCTGAGCGGTCGATCCACATCCAATATCCCTGAGTAAACAAAGAGTCATAAGTCTTAGCTACAGCTTGTGAGAGCAAAATTGCAAGATTATGTTGTAATAGTTTTATTGCATCAAATGGTTGTTTTTTTGCAACCGAATAGAGGGTTCTTATAACTCTATTGTGAACAGAAAGTGGGCCACTGGGAGATAACACTGACAGGAGATTTATGATGTCTTTTGGGTGATGAGTTATGAGTTAATGATTCTGTTCTATATGGTACCTGGGAGAGATGACCCCAGGGCCAGACCTGCTCTTCACAAAGATAACTGTTTTTACAGCAGATACTGTCTGCTGTGAATTATAAGTATCTTTCATACTAGTCTTAACATTGTGACCCATTCCATACATCTGTTGTTCATCGTGTAGGTTGAAAGGGGTGTATCTTGGCTATAAAAGACCTTTGTACATTTGTCTCGGGGCTCTCAATGAATCATCTGAGGTTGATTCATTGACCATCCATCATTATCGTAGAGCACTCAATCGATTAACTTTATATTTGTGTGTTGTACTGACCTGATCCCTAATTAATACTTAATAAATATTTAGTTTAGGTATAACTCTGACTTGAGTGATAAGTTAGTCTCCCCTCATTTGATAGTGAAGAAATGAACCACCACAAGCTGCACTGCTGTCCCTTACCACTAACAGATCTGATATAATACCTAGCTGCATGATTAAAATATCAGTAGCTATGCTGAGGCACAGAGTTTTTCCTGTTCTTGGGGGGGAAGCTCTAGGACCGAGAGTTGTTTCTGGTCAGGTCACTATGTCGAAAAACTCACTATGTCGGGAAACCCTTTCTCTCACCTGGAGGTAGAATCCACCGATCCAGGCGGTGGCTCTGTTGGCTGTTCTGGTTATCTGTTGCAGGTAACGATACTCGGGGGAGGAGCTGGCGGAGGCCAGGCTGGCGCCCAGTTCATTGCAATGTTCCTGAAAGAAGAGCGGGGAGGTGAGGGGTGAGACACGTACACCTATTGGTTCCTAATTGCACTTTTTTTATTGCATTTTAAATGTAGCCTTTAGGCCTATTCAAATCCAGATACGTCTTATTCGAAAGACAGAACCTATAGAATAGGCTAAACATATTCTGTCAAACCTTGAAAGACTTATTTGCACTGTTTATTGGTTTGCACTAATATAGGTTATTTTCGTAGGCTACTTATTTAATTTTGGCTGCTATATTTATGTTATTATCTTATTTAGTACTTGTACAGTTCGATAGGCAAAATGCATGTCCTACAGCCTATTCGTTTTTAGCATAAGCCAATGTTATTTTTGTAAAAAGTGTTATGATGTTATAAATATCGATTTGTTTTATCTGATTGTATTTAGGATTTTTACAGTTATGTAGGCAAAACGCATATAGCCTTATGATAATTATCGACCTATTCGTTTTTAGTCGAAGCCAATTCAGTGTTATAAAGAATATTATAGGCTAAATAATAATTCGTTTTATCTGATTATTGTTGACTTTATATATAAATGCACAATATTTAATTTATTGAAAATAAAGTTGTTCGTGAGACAACTCCGACAGACTTATCATGTATTTTTTGTTCCTGCTATTGATGCTGCGAGTGTTTATACCCGATTGCCCGTTGCGCAATTCAAGGACATGCATAAACACTTCTGACAATATTATCCAAAATATTAGATTATACATTTAACTTGTCAAAGAAACGTTTAGGCTACTGCAACTTTTATGGACAGCAGTCTATGTGTAGGCTTATACTTTTGGCTAAGAAAGGAATTTTCCGATGGCACAATTTATTTTGCCAACACTGTAGTCAAGCAGCCTAAACACACGTAGACCTACAAGGTTTGTTTAAACTTCCTATTCGATTAGTCTATCTTGCAATTGTTTGTTCTCTCTTTCATTATTACTATAGCTACTGCGTTTAATCTAGGCTATTAGCAAACAACTTTCTGTGATGGAACTCCGTTAGGCCTATAGACTATATTCATTCGATAGTTGATCATGAAAGAGTAGGTTATTCCTAGGCCAACAAGTCACATTCAAATCGAATGGGGATTGGGGAGAAAAAGGGACATTAAGATTAGCCTAAAAGGCCCATGACCTCGCGACATTGGAGAGGAGAGGGGAAAAACACCTTTAGGCCTATCTGACATTTTGAGCTGCTTTAGTGCTCACCGCTCTTTATACTCTACGTTGTTCTCTTGAATTATGTTAATAGTCTATATTCATACAAACGCACAGTCATTTTGGAAAAGCATACTTTGCTATTATAGTAGGCCTACACAATGTAGCTTATCTACATTGCTATGTTTTCATTTATGAAGCCCTTTTACGAAAAGTCCCACTGTACCTAACGTCCTTACTAAACCTTACACATACGAGTTACCACACCCGGTCTCGGGATGGCGAACTCTGGAAATGCCTTTGGTCTCCACTGAGTTAGGCAAATCATCTTCAAAATGTTATTAAATTTGATGTTCTGGTGTCTCAAGGGGCAATTCAGAAAGCTGATTGAGAACCTTATTACTGATGAATGTGTTTGTTTTTTTGTTTTTATTGAACCTTTTTAAACTAGACAAGTCAGTTAAGAACAAATTCTTATTTACAATGACGGCCTTGTTCAGGGGCAGAACGACAGATTTGTGTCTTGTCAGCTCGATCAACGCTCTAACCACTAAACTACCTGTCGCCCCGCCCCGTGTTTTTCCTTTTGCTTGCATTTTGTATTTCTATTTTGATGTGTGTATTTTCTGTAATTTATGTAATTCAGGGCTCATCTATAAAAGGGACCTCGTTCTCAGTATGACTCAATGATCAAATGAAGGTTAAATAGAATAAAATAGTTTGTGAATTTATGTCAAGCTTTTAAACGCTTTAAATAGGCCTATATTAAATTGAGAAGTGCATGAATTACCTCAGCGTTGAACCAGGACCGAGGGGTGTTCACAAACATGTAACACTTGGACTGGTAGCTGAACCATCCGTCAGGGCAGAACCTGCGTGCTGCTGTGAACACGTAGATAAAATACAACAATTATTTGACATCGTAATACAAGGAGTTGATATTGACAGGAGTATGAACTTTGATCTCATAATATAAAACATGAAAGTACATTTAGTCATACTGGTGTTTTTTTCCCTCCCTGCTAAAAGAAAACCAAAAAAACACTAGTCTTTCGTTGCGTGACCATGCATTGCACGATGTACAAAAAGTCTGCAATCGTAGAACCAGTAAAGGTGATAGTTGTTATTTTACATAATTCATCATAAAAGGTGTCAACATACCTTTAGGTGCCGCAGCCACCTCTTCAACAGCCTCAGTCTGTACATCCTCTTCTGGAAAAGCACAAACAATAAAACAGTCCTCGATATTACTATTTAGCCACCAGCAAATCACTATGTCAGGGAGTTATAGATACTATATAAATATGTTTGTTTTCACAGGTATATTTTATAGGTGACAGGTCGTTAAAATCATTGTTTCGTACCTATGTGAAGTCTGACAAAACAGAATGCCTCAAATATAATTTATCAACAAATGAGGCACATAACACACAACACAATCTCACACTCACTTCGTGCAAATATGTACAAACAGTATTTGCAGCAGATTTCAATGTGAAGTAATTGTAATTGATCAGGAAATAAGGTGATGCTGAAATGAGGTGATGCTCCACAATAGACATTGATGCTCCTGCTTGATTAAAGCCTATAGAGAAGAACTGACCTGGGGCGTCACTCAGCTTCTCCTCTGCTGCAGGAGCCTCAACCTCAACAGCCTCCTCTGCAGAAACATGGAACAAGGAAATCAATTTGACTTTCATTCAACTGGGAATTGGGAGAAATATTGATTCAGTGCTCTATTACTGCTCTCAGTACAAACATAATTAGAGCTACAAACCTGGGGCACTTTTTGTCTCTTCTACCGCCACAGCATCGCTCTCCACAGGAACTTAAAGGGGAAAACACAACTATTTTCACTATTCAGTAACAATTAATTACCCTGTGCTGTATTAGTGACATTGTTGAGTATTTGGCTGACTTACCTGCTGCTGCCCTAGCAGAGAGGGCGACACAAAGTAGTGCAAAGATGATCAGAACCTTCATGGTGGTGATGATGGTGGTGCTGCTTGTCTGGATGAAAAGGGAGAGAACGTGTTGGAGAATCAACTAGAGAGAATGATACACAATCATTTCAGACTACCACTAGACAAGAGTATTTCCCCACAGAAGACAACCTTAAAAATGTTGCTAAAAGTTAATCACCACCATAGTAAATACATACATTAAATTAAGAAAGGGTGAGAAAATAAGACAAGTTGACACTCGGGAACAGACACTATAGGACTCTTACCTGTTGTAGTAGGTAAATAAATCACTGTTGTTCTCCTCAGGTACTCTTCCTCAGGTAGGCCAGTGATGGAGTGATGAGTGGAGATTTCTCCATTGTTTATGTACTGTTCTGTCCAGCATGATTTCACTGACGCACGTGCTGTGAATTACGAAACAGCATTGGACTTTGACGGTTTATGATTTTGTATTTATACTTCAGATGAAAAATCCCATGCTAGGAATTCAAATATAGCATTTTCAAGGTCAGCAGAACATGGCCAGCCCCTGTTTGAAGGTGTGTTCCTGTAAAAGATTGCAAAATAACACACATGTCCTTATTGTGATCGTGTATGGAACTTTGCCAAGGAAGTCACGTTAATTATTTCCCGACCATAAACCACTTCCTTTTCATCCAAGGAGTGGGTTAGACATGAAACGATTTAGTTTGACTTCAATTAAATACAAAATTAAAGCAATATCATCCATGTCAATATAATACCAATATCATTATATTATACATTTTATATATACTAAATGGCTTTGTGTACATACTTCAGATCTGATTTCGAATTCAAATACAACATTTATCAAGGACAAGGACAAGAATGTGTGTTCCAGTAAGTGATGATAAAACCATAATTGTGATAAGGAAATTGTAAACATGGAAAATCAATACGGACATCGATTGATTCAATTTACAGTACGTTTTTCTCAGCACTATTGACCTTGAGATAACGTAGGGGTATGTTCATTTAGTTATAATCACTTTATTGTTATTTTGCAGCGATTTGTCTAACATTTCCAGTCTCTCCAACTTAAAGCTTAAAGCTGCAATCACCAGTTGAAACAATAACAAATCCTGCCCTGTTCCTGTAAAAAAAGCTGAGGGATGGGATTGGAAAAATGTTACCACTCGGAAATTCACCTTCCATCGATCACAATGATAGTTTTAGCCATGTTTTGAGGCTATATAGTGTTTGTTTATACTTACTTTATTTACACTCATTGAAGTAAAACAAGCTTATATTTAGGATTATGACGGGCTACGACAGTTGACCTAAACTCATCATTTAGGAGTTATATTCTTCAAGAATCAATGGGTGCATAGCATTAACTTATTAGTCCAAAAATGGATGTAGCAACAGCAGATTGCCTCTTCAATGTATGTTTGTATATCGGAGGGACAAAAGCAGTAGACCAATTTCCATCCTGTATGGAATGTCATTATCTTATTTCTTGAAAAGACCATCCACATTTACAATAAATCTTTACTGACAACATGACATAATAGATGACAACAGCCTAAGTCAAAAATGTTTTTGTCGTGCCCTTTTCACGACTGTCTTGGTGTGTTTGGATCATGACAGATCGTTGGTGATGTGGACACCAACAGTAGACTAAATTAAGTGGGGGAAAAATACCAAATGATTAGGGTGATGCACATGGGCTACTAACATCTTACTACACAACATACACTTACTAGTCTAATGTCCATTGCAATAGACTAGCATCTTTTCCAAGCTGCTTCACAATGCAGAAACAGAAGATAGGCTCCTGCTCATATGAGGCGTTCCGGCTCGCAGAAGCCAAGGCTACTTACGACACAGGCAGCTGGTGGCACCTTAATTGGGGAGGACGAGCTCACAGTAATGGCTGGAAATACATGGTCTCCATGGGTTTGATACCATTCCAGTCACCACATATTGATGATACGTTTAAGTTAGTCTGAAACATAATATTTTTTTCATGTCCGACTCACTCCTTGGATGACATCAAGTCAGTTAAGGAAGCAGTTTATGGACAGCAAAGAATTAAAGGTGATCTCCAGGGCACCGTTCCAGACATGATCACAATAAGGACATTGTTATTATTTTACCACCGCTTACTGGAACACAGTAAATTACATTGATAAAGGCTGTATTTTAATTCCTAATCTGGCAGCCTGGTCTCAAAGACTAGACGTAACATAGTAAACCCAAATTAGAATGATATGTTACATTTGACCAAATTAGTATGATATGTTACATTTGTATGGTTACATAAGACAGAAGGTTACTTCAGGCAAAAACGAAAGAAGGGTGGTTGGTCAAAAAATAAAGTAGGGTGGTTGGTCGGGGTGGATGAGTGGGCACATAACATGAATGTCTAGCAACCCAAAGGATGTGTGTTTTTGCCCGCTTTGAGGACAATACAGTGCCACTGACACGGCCCGCAACACGGCCCGCAACCAAAACATGCGGACTCTCCTTCACTGCAGCCGAGGTGAGTAAAACATTTAAACGTGTTAACCCTCGCAAGGCTGCAGGCCCAGACGGCATCCCCAGCCGCGCCCTCAGAGCATGCGCAGACCAGCTGGCTGGTGTGTTTACGGACATATTCAATCAATCCCTTTCCCAGTCTGCTGTTCCCACATGCTTCAAGAGGGCCACCATTGTTCCTGTTCCCAAGAAAGCTAAGGTAACTGAGCTAAACGACTACCGCCCCGTAGCACTCACTTCCGTCATCATGAAGTGCTTTGAGAGACTAGTCAAAGACCATATCACCTCCACCCTACCTGACACCCTAGACCCACTCCAATTTGCTTACCGCCCAAATAGGTCCACAGACGATGCAATCTCAACCACACTGCACACTGCCCTAACCCATCTGGACAAGAGGGATACCTATGTGAGAATGCTGTTCATCGACCACAGCTCAGCATTTAACACCATAGTACCCTCCAAACTCGTCATCAAGCTCGAGACCCTGGGTCTCGACCCCGCCCTGTGCAACTGGGTACTGGACTTCCTGACGGGCCGCCTCCAGGTGGTGAGGGTAGGTAACAACATCTCCACCCCGCTGATCCTCAACACTGGGGCCCCACAAGGGTGCGTTCTGAGCCCTCTTCTGTACTCCCTGTTCACCCACGACTGCGTGGCCACGCACGCCTCCAACTCAATCATCAAGTTTGCGGACGACACAACAGTGGTAGGCTTGATTACCAACAACGACGAGACGGCCTACAGGGAGGAGGTGAGGGCCCTCGGAGTGTGGTGTTAGGAAAATAACCTCACACTCAACGTCAACAAAACTAAGGAGATGATTGTGGACTTCAGGAAACAGCAGAGGGAACACCCCCATATCCACATCGATGGAACAGTAGTGGAGAGGGTAGTAAGTTTTAAGTTCCTCGGCGTACACATCACAGACAAACTGAATTGGTCCACCCACACAGACAGCATCGTGAAGAAGGCGCAGCAACGCCTCTTCAACCTCAGGAGGCTGAAGAAATTCGGCTTGTCACCAAAAGCACTCACAAACTTCTACAGATGCACAATCGAGAGCATCCTGTCGGGCTGTATCACAGCCTGGTACGGCAACTGCTCCGCCCACAACCGTAAGGCTCTCCAGAGGGTAGTGAGGTCTGCACAACGCATCACCGGGGGCAAACTACCTGCCCTCCAGGACACCTACACCACCCGATGTCACAGGAAGGCCATAAAGATCATCAAGGACAACAACCACCCGAGCCACTGCCTGTTCCCCCCGCTATCATCCAGAAGGCGAGGTCAGTACAGGTGCATCAAAGCTGGGACCGAGAGACCGAAAAACAGCTTCTATCTCAAGGCCATCAGACTGTTAAACAGCCACCACTAACATTGAGTGGCTGCTGCCAACACACTGACTCAACTCCAGCCACTTTAATAATGGGAATTGATGTAAAATATATCACTAGCCCCTTTAAACAATGCTACTTAATATACAGTGCCTTGCGAAAGTATTCGGCCCACTTGAACTTTGCGACCTTTTGCCACATTTCAGGCTTCAAACATAAAGATATAAAACTGTATTTTTTTGTGAAGAATCAACAACAAGTGGGACACAATCATGAAGTGGAACGACATTTATTGGATATTTCAAACTTTTTTAACAAATCAAAAACTGAAAAATTGGGCGTGCAAAATTATTCAGCCCCCTTAAGTTAATACTTTGTAGCGCCACCTTTTGCTGCGATTACAGCTGTAAGTCGCTTGGGGTATGTCTCTATCAGTTTTGCACATCGAGAGACTGACATTTTTTCCCATTCCTCCTTGCAAAACAGCTCGAGCTCAGTGAGGTTGGATGGAGAGCATTTGTGAACAGCAGTTTTCAGTTCTTTCCACAGATTCTCGATTGGATTCAGGTCTGGACTTTGACTTGGCCATTCTAACACCTGGATATGCTTATTTTTGAACCATTCCATTGTAGGTTTTGCTTTATGTTTTGGATCATTGTCTTGTTGGAAGACAAATCTCCGTCCCAGTCTCAGGTCTTTTGCAGACTCCATCAGGTTTTCTTCCAGAATGGTCCTGTATTTGGCTCCATCCATCTTCCCATCAATTTTAACCATCTTCCCTGTCCCTGCTGAAGAAAAGCAGGCCCAAACCATGATGCTGCCACCACCATGTTTGACAGTGGGGATGGTGTGTTCAAGGTGATGAGCTGTGTTGCTTTTACCCCAAACATAACGTCTTGCATTGTTGCCAAAAAGTTCAATTTTGGTTTCATCTGACCAGAGCACCTTCTTCCACATGTTTGGTGTGTCTCCCAGGTGGCTTGTGGCAAACTTTAAACAACACTTTTTATGGATATCTTTAAGAAATGGCTTTCTTCTTGCCACTCTTCCATAAAGGCCAGATTTGTGCAATATACGACTGATTGTTGTCCTATGGACAGAGTCTCCCACCTCAGCTGTAGATCTCTGCAGTTCATCCAGAGTGATCATGGGCCTCTTGGCTGCATCTCTGATCAGTCTTCTCCTTGTATGAGCTGAAAGTTTAGAGGGACGGCCAGGTCTTGGTAGATTTGCAGTGGTCTGATACTCCTTCCATTTCAATATTATCGCTTGCACAGTGCTCCTTGGGATGTTTAAAGCTTGGGAAATCTTTTTGTATCCAAATCCGGCTTTAAACTTCTTCACAACAGTATCTCGGACCTGCCTGGTGTGTTCCTTGTTCTTCATGATGCTCTCTGCGCTTTTAACGGACCTCTGAGACTATCACAGTGCAGGTGCATTTATACGGAGACTTGATTACACACAGGTGGATTGTATTTATCATCATTAGTCATTTAGGTCAACATTGGATCATTCAGAGATCCTCACTGAACTTCCGGAGAGAGTTTGCTGCACTGAAAGTAAAGGGGCTGAATAATTTTGCACGCCCAATTTTTCAGTTTTTGATTTGTTAAAAAAGTTTGAAATATCCAATAAATGTCGTTCCACTTCATGATTGTGTCCCACTTGTTGTTGATTCTTCACAAAAAAATACAGTTTTATATCTTTATGTTTGAAGCCTGAAATGTGGCAAAAGGTCGCAAAGTTCAAGGGGGCCGAATACTTTCGCAAGGCACTGTAATGTTTACATACCCTACATTATTTATCTCATATGTATACGTATATACTGTACTCTATATCATCTACTGCATCTTTATGTAATACATGTATCACTAGCCACTTTAAACTATGCCACTTTGTTTACATACTCATCTCATATGTTTATACTGTACTCGATACCATCTACTGCATCTTGCCTATGCCGCTCTGTACCATCACTCATTCATATATCTTTATGTACATATTCTTTATCCCTTTACACTTGTGTGTATAAGGTAGTAGTTTTGGAATTGTTAGCTAGATTACTCGTTGGTTATTACTGCATTGTCGGAACTAGAAGCACAAGCATTTCGCTACACTCGCATTAACATCTGCTAACCATGTGTATGTGACAAATAAAATGTGATTTGATTTGATTTGAAATCTTATCATGGACAACTTTACCATTTGCGCTAATTAGCAAATATTTACTACTTTTTAGCTACGGAGCAACTACTTAGCATGTTAGCTAACCCTTCCCCTAAACTTAAGCTTTTAACCTAACTCCTAACCCCTAACATGACTAACGTTAGCAACCTAGCTAACATTAGCAACCTAGCTAAACTGAGCCACTTAACTAACATTAGCCACAAAAAATTGGAATTCGTAACATATATGTTTTGCAAATTCATAACTTTGTACGAATTGCAATTTGTAACATATCAGACACATTTTTATTCATACCATACAATATGAAACGGATGATGGACATCCACAAATTGAAACGAAACGTAACATACCATACTAACGGCAGTGTCCTGGATTTACTTTTACTATGTTATGTCATCTGAAGTATAAACACAAAGCCATAAAGTGTCAAAGTTCAACGCTGTTTCGTCATTCACGGCAAGTGCATAAGTGAAAGTTTGCGGGACACAACAGTATATAAAGAGAGCACGAATCTCCACTCATCACTCCATCACTGGCCTACCTGTGGAAGAGTACCTGAAGAAAACAGTGATTTACCTACTACAAAAGGTAAGTCCTACAGCATCTGTTGCCTAGTGTCGGACTCATTCAACATGGCTTATTTTCTTTCCCTTTCTCCGTTTAGATGTATGTATTTACTGTGGTGATGATAAACTTTCAGCTATATTTTTAAGGTTGTCTTCTGTAGGGAAATATGATTGTGTATCATTCTCTCTAGTTGATTCTCCAACACGTTCTCTCCCTTTTCATCCAGACAAGCAGCACCACCATCATCACCACCATGAAGGTTCTGATCATCTTTGCACTACTTTGTGTCGCCCTCTCTGCTAGGGCAGCAGCAGGTAAGTCAGCCAAATACTCAACAATGTCACTAATACAGCACAGGGTAATTAATTGTTACTGAATAATGACAATAGTTGTGTTTTCCCCTTTAAGTTCCTGTGGAGAGCGATGCTGTGGCGGTAGAAGAGACAAAAAGTGCCCCAGGTTTGTAGCTCTAATTATGTTTGTACTGAGAGCAGTAATGGAGCACTGAATCAATATTTCTCCCAATTCCCAGTTGAATGAAAGTCAAATTGATTTCCTTGTTCCGTGTTTCTGCAGAGGAGGCTGTTGAGGTTGAGGCTCCTGCAGCAGAGGAGAAGCTGAGTGACGCCCCAGGTCAGTTCTTCTCTATAGGCTTTAATCAAGCAAGAGCATCAATGTCTATTGTGGAGCATCACCTCATTTCAGCATCACATCATTTCCTGATCAATAACAATGTCTTCACATTGCTACAAAACAAACAAATTAAACTACAGGCCATGTATAAAATATTAGCTATGAAAATACATATATTGAATCTCATTGTCTGTGATTTGCTGGTGGCTTTCAAAGTGATATTCTTGTCTTATTATGTGTTTAGGTGTCTTTACAGAAGATGAGAATGAGGCAGTTGAGGTGGCTGCAGCAGCACCTAAAGATAAAGGTAGGGACTCTCCATGATGAATGATGTTAAGTTAACCATCACTGGTTCTACTATTGATGCCTGTGTATACCGTGCAATGCATGATCACAATGAAATGTTTTGGTTTCCCATCAGCAGGGAGGGAAAAATCACCAGCATGACTAAATAAACATTCATGTTTTACATTATGAGATCAAACGTTTTACTTTGGAAAGTTCACACTCCTGACAATATCAACTCCTTGTATTGCGATGTCAAACCATTGTTGCATTTTATTTTCGTCTTCACAGCGGCACGCAGGTTCTGCCCTGACGGATGGTTCAGCTACCAGTCCAAGTGTTACATGTTTGTGAACACTCCTCGGTCCTGGTTCGGAGCCGAGGTAACGCACTTCTCAATGTAATATATTTAGTGTCTAAAATCTTGACCTGAATATGTTACTATGACTGCAAATTGTTCCCTTTCAAAAAATGTGCGTTTGTGTCTGTATACTGTAATGTCACTATGAGGGAGCGCAACACTTTTGTTCATGTGCAGGCCTACTGTGTGAGTGTGTGCACGTGTCTCACCCCTCACCTCCCCTGCTCTTCTTTCAGGAACATTGCAATGAACTGGGCGCCAGCCTGGCCTCTGCCAGCTCCTCCCCCGAGTATCGTTACCTGCAACAGATAACCAGAACAGCCAACAGAGCCACCGCCTGGATCGGTGGATTCTACCTCCAGGTGAGAGAAAGGGTTGCCCTGAAAACCTCCGCCATCTAAGCATACGTAGCGCCCCAAGTTTTTCTGACAGTGACCGGTCAAGAAACAGTTCCGGGCCCTAGAGTTTTCCCTCAGAGCACATGGCCGGGAAACACTCTGAGCCTTGTGTTTAAATAGCTTCTGATATTTGAATCATGCAGCTAGGTATGATATCAGATCTGTTAGTGGTAAGGGACAGTAGTGCAGCTAAGTCTTATGACTCTTTGTTTTCTCAGGGAACTTGGATGTGGATCGACCGCTCAGGAATGTATTACACCAACTGGTACAGCCAGAGCACCGCAACCAGCAACCCCTGCATGTACCTGCAATCTGCTGGTAAGACATTAACCTAAAGATGTAGCATAGTCCCAGAACTAAGCCGATGAAATGACCCACATTACTTTTTTTTGTGTCATTTTTCCTTTGGTAGTGGGCCAGGGGTGGAGGAACTGCGGATGTGGCGGACAATTACCATTCATCTGCGTGCACAACTATCGCTGTTAGTCAACATTGCGAAGATACTGTTAATTGCTTGACACCTTTTCTAACCGCTTTCAATGTGGGCTGTTTACTGACTGTAAAGGACTAGTGTTCGCCAAAGGGCTAAATGTGATGCGATTTCAAATGTAATTTCCCATTTATGTATCTCAACCGTTTTTGTTTTCCAGTAATAAACATTTTTTTAAGTGCTATGACATTGTATATGCTGGTACTTTCTGAAATATGGCAGTATTGTCTAAGACCGGTACATTTGCTTTTTTAATTCTACGCATATAAAATAGATCAGTATAAAGGATTTGAGACGAGGACAAAAAGGCTGGAGGGTCCTCAATTTATTAAGCCTCAATTTACCCATTTATCGAGATCTGTCTTGGGCTTGACATCTTTATACTGTACATGGCAGAAAAGTGAGCCGTAAAATAACCTAATCTCAAAATATGGTGGGGAAACTAACTTTAGAATTCATAGAAGATAAAATGGCACCTTTTTATAAGTTGTTCTACTCAAACAAAGCGTTTTACAATGAACGTAGGCCATACACAACCTGGAGAAAGTGCAACTAGTTATTGTCATTAAAACAATATTTATTTTCACGAAAACAAAGTGACAGGTGACAACTTGTTAAACTCAAATTCTGATGTACATTTCTGGTTGTCATTGAAATTACTATTATCATGAATAAATGTCACAGAAAAAACATAAATCTCAAGATTAAATTTATCTACGTCTTGTAATAACTTAACTCATGTCAAATGTTCACCCGTTCGTTTTCTGCTGGCTTCTTGTGACGGTAATAGCGCACCAGCCACTAATGAAAATGAGGAATGTGTAGGCCTATACCGCCACCTACTGGGCTCCATTGGCATAAACGACCAAGAGCAAAGGGAGTTGATTGAACTACTGTAGTAGGCTGGCTACACCTATAAAATGAAATAAATCGGGGTTCTACTGTAATCAGTATAATTTACTAACCAAATAAAAGTAGCTCTGGGAACTCACATCTGTCCAATCAGCCGGCCAATGTTATCTGATCAGATTTCGGCAATCAAATTGTTTTAAATGGGGCGACAGGTGGGTTCTTGGGGCAGCAGGTAGCCTAGTGGTTAAAGGGCTGGGCTAGAAACTGTAAAGGTTGCCCGATCGAATCACTGACCTGACAAGATACATATCTGTCATTCTGCCCCTAGACAAGACAGTTAACCCACGGTTCTAGGCTGTAATTATAAATAATACTTTGTTCTTAACGGTCTTGCCTAGTTAAAACAAATGGCTAATGAATAGAATGGGTTAATTAACTTGAATGGGAATGCCATTCTATTTATATGCATTTAATTCCATCAGATAACTTTAAAAAAAACTAGGCCTAGGCATTCAACATATGGTATATTTTTGTGGAGGGGGTAATTGTCTAAGGCAGTTGTTCCCAAACATTTTATAGTCCCATACCCCTTCAAACGTTCAACCTCCAGCTGCGTACCACCTCTGGCACCAGGTTCAGCAAAACACAAATGTTGTTGTTTGCCATCATTGTAAGCCTGCCACACACAAACTACACAATAAATGCATGCTGTCCACTTGAAATACTGTTGGCTGCATTAAGAGAGGATAAGCTACCATTAGCTAAAGTAATTTTGCAAACTAAAACATTATAGCTTGCTAGTTGTAATAAAAGCTGTTAACCTGTGTACTAGCTACTTGCATAGTTAGCATGTCGTACCACGAGGACAGTAAGTTAGCATTAGTTATCAAGTTAGCTAGTCAGGCTTTTCAATTAGTTACTGCAGTGGCTGTATTTATCTACATTGCTTGCTATCACATTAATTGTACATTTTATATCCAATTGAACTCATCTCATGCAATTATTTAGGCTACCGACTCCCCGAAAGTTCCTCTACTTCAGCCAGTGATTCTATACCGTATCTTGGCTCTGTTCCAGCATCTTCCATTTGGTACCCGTTACAGAAAAGTGTGTAGCTCGCCTCCGCCACCTACCAGGCTTGAATGGTTTATGAGAGCGTGAGTGGGCACAGCAGAGTGCGGAGTGTTTGTTATACTGGTACTCTCTGCGATCTATTCTGATTTATCAACCACAGAAGTATGATTTGCATGGCAATTTTTAAAAGGGCAATCCGCAGTTGCTACATCCATTTTGGACGTATAAATGAATATGTATTCTTGAAGAACATAACCTATAAATGCCTCATGAGCTAGATTCAACTGTCATACCTCATCAGAACCCCAAATACATTTTTTTTACCCCAAGAACACCAAATAGATACTTTTTAAAAATCCCAATGTTTGTAAACAAAGTAAATGTAAACAAACACTACATAGCCTCAAAACATGGTTAAAAATATCATTTTGATATCACGGTTGGTCAGTCCTTGCATCCATAGCTCTGTCTATGGATTTGAGAGTTGGTACATTACTTCAGCCCCCTCCTTGTGCTTTGTTACCAAAAACAGGGGTGGCTCGGACGCTTTGTTATTGTTTCAACTGCTGATTGCAGCTTTAAGATGAAAGTGAAAGAAATAAAAAGTTATTCTAGCAACACTTAATACCCAGACCAAGTGAAATACGTATGGTCAAGAACTGTTTTCCCAATGACATACAACAGTATATGTTATGCTATATACGTGGACAGAATCAGGACAGAATACAATATTTTATCATTACAACGTTAAAGCATGGATTGGATATAATGTACACAGTGAATACCAGCTGATTTGTCAAAATTACATTTGTTAAAACAAACAAATAACATATATGTAGGCTAATATTTGTAGTACAGTAAAAAAGGTCAGTAGGGAAAACGACCTTGATCAGAATAAACTTTGTTTTCACTAGCCGCAAGGTCAAAACTGGCTATATCGTAAAAATGTATGTATTTTCATTTTTGCTCTTCATGTTAAGGTTAGGGTTAGGTATAAGAATAGCAGTGTGGTTAGGTTTAAAATCAAAATGTAAAAAGAGAAACTGTAGAAACGGGCGGGTTTATGACTTTGTAGCTGTGGAAGCTAGTGACGACCAATAAACTTTGAGAGAAACCTAACTCAACAGGGGGGAGATCTATTTCTGTCCAATCAGAATGTGAAGGGATGATTTGGCTTTGTGTGTCAATCCCCTCACACTATTGTTACCGCCACAGTAATGATAGAAGTTGTAGTAGTAACTGTCGATGTACTTCGTAATCGTGCAAATTAAAATGTCAGCTAAAATTTAACTAAACATTGATCAAATTACCTAAAATAACAATGTGATATTATAAGAAAAAACAATAAATGTATGCACAGGTCAATCTGTCCCACACACATGTAGACACTTTACTAGAAACACTCAAGTCTCCTCAACAAAGCAATAGAATACGCAGAGTTCAACAAACTTGGTTTTAGGTTTAGAATTTCCCCCATGATAGCACAAGACCACTAGCATGGGTACCAGTCTGTTTAGCTAACATACCACTCCTTGTACTCTGTGCCATTGCCAAACAATAACGTTATTTCCAACAACAAATCAGCAACTCCTCACAAAATCCAGCTGCATATTAAACGCTGAGATTGAAGAAAGGCCAGTCTCTGCGGCCCATAGCACAAGGAGTGGAACGTTAGCTAAACAGACTGGTACCCAGACTACAAGACCACAACATTCTAGTCAGAACGCAGATTAGAACGTTACAGCCATGGAACATTTGGTGCCAACAAGTAAACATAGACGGTAGTTTGCTGCAGTTACTCTGTAGATCTACAGCTCTTTAATCTACACACGAGTGTTTCTCCAGGCAGTGTTTCTGAGTGAAACACTTGCCACACAGCTCACAGCCAAAGGGTTTCTCCCCAGTGTGAACCCTCTTGTGAGTTTTAAGGTTACAGACGTAGGCAAAGCTCTTGCCGCAGTAGTTGCAGATGAACGGACGCTCCCCTGTGTGAGTGAACTGGTGGGTCTTAAGAGTTTGTTTCGTACCGAAAGCCTTCCCGCATATCTCGCAGCCAAAAGCCCTGCTGTGACTGGTGGAGTGTGCGATGAGAGCTTTCTTATTGTGAAACGTCTTGCCGCACGTCTCGCAGTCCAACCTTGAACCGAAGCCGTGAGCTGCCACCATGTGATTCTTCAGGCTCTGGGTGTGGCAGAACGCCTTTCCACACTCCCCGCACTCGTGATTCCCCTCCCCTCCCCTGTGACAGAGCTGGTGCTTCTTGAGGTTGTTAATCTGGGAGAAACCCTTGCCGCACTGCTTGCAGACGAACGGCCTCTCCCTCGTGTGAACCCGCTCGTGGATTATCACCTGGCTACGGTAGTTGAAGCGTTTGTTGCAGTATGAACAGGCGTGCATTTCCCTGCCCGTGAGGTGGTCGACCATCTTGTTTTCTGCGACACTGGGGGTGAAGCTGGGGGTGTCGCTCTCTGACCCCGGCTCAGACTTGACCCACATCTCCAGCTCCTCGCTGAAGTCTTGGCTGGTGTCTTCTTCCTCGGGCTCTGCTGTGGAGTTGTGGTACGCCTCTGACTGGCTCTCGTCCATGGCCTGGAAATCATCTTTTAGGGACAGGCCATCTGCAGAAACAGTGAGAGTCAAGTGACGGTTTTTGAGCATTTGTTGACAATGACAACGTAGTTTAGTGGGAAGTATCAGAACAACATGCGTTTTAACATTCAAGTTAGTTTTCATTTAAAGTCGGTTTTAACATAAGATAAGATAGATAAGCTAACAACTGGTTTATCCCTGTTGGGAAATGTTGGTTGCGGCTCCTAGCATACATACATGCACATATTCAAATAGAGAAGGGCCAGTAAACACAGGTAGAAAAAGTGCAGTTCACACAACAGAACACTGTCAACATGATCACAGTGTTAGTAGTATTGTCAGATATAACTACCATTTCCTTCTCCACCGATAATGATGTGCTCTGCTTCCTCCGGGTGACTAGCTTTCACAACCTCCTCCGGCCTGTCCTCACCTTTAGGGTCTGGTTGTAAAATGACCTGTTTCACATCAGGACACTGCAACAAATAGGAGGTTAAATGTTTAAACTATCATTATACCACTTCTATAACATACAAGCCATTGCACTCCAAAGCTAACGTTGTATGTGGACACAAACTGAACAACATGGGTGAGTGACTGCCACTGACCGACAGGACCTTCGTATTTTAGATCAATACTTTTCTCTCTGACACACTGGGTTTCTAATGTGATATGAAAACATGGACTGCTACACTCGCTATTCATTGGTTGTCAATATGCCGTTAAAGATTTTTTTTAAAGTGGGCAATTTGGTAAAACAAGAACATAATGAGAGGTGTTGTTCCATCCTAGTCTTATAATTAATTTATACAATACACCATCCATATAGCTAGGACAACATTGACATGCAGCAGTTCAGGGACCAGACACCATAAATATGAGTGTCAACCAACTTCTTCCTTCACTGTTCTGCGCTGAGGTGCACTGGTTTCTCCCAATTCGATGGCAGCATCCACTCCATAGTGCCTCTCACTCACAACCAACTGCTTGTCCGGAAACCTGTGGTCCCCCACGCCTTTATTATTCTCTGCACACAACAATAAAAGGGTGATGTTTGCTACTTATAGTGACTTTCAACATGCATGATTACACAGAGCAAGCTACAGTCGCTACAAGAGAACATCGTCACACTCAACTTACGGATCTCGTCGCAAAGCTGAACTTCTAAAGATATATCAACAGAAGAGGTGCCCCGCTTTGGTCTCTCGGTCCCGAGCTCGATTTGCATACAGTACAATGCCTTCCGAAGAGCGTCGTTCTCTCCCTGTTGTCGGGATATCTCCGAGAATAGTAGGGCAGAACTGTAATCGACCAGTTTTGTAATCTCTGCAACGGCAGACGTCGTCAGCATCTCCATAATTGAAGAAAGTTGTGCCTGGAAAGACCCGTTTGGAGACATGTCGACAGTTCTGACGAGGGCTCAATACACGGAAATCTCACGATTGCTGAATGGTCGACGTTGATCAACATCCGGTAGAGAAGACTAAACTCAACGCTACGACATAAACATGTACCTTTTGCTCCGAGGATTTTTCCATGTCCCTTCGATAGCTCAGTTGGTAGAGCGGAGGACTGTAGAACGCAAAATGCTGAAATCCTTAGGTCGCTGGTTCAAATCCGGCTCGAAGGAGGACAATTTTTCATCAATGCCATAATATTTTTACCTGTTGTTCGCACATCCCCCTATAGAGAATAATATGTACATTTCCAGTTTCTTAAAGAAAAGTCAAGGTATACGAATCCAATCAGAATTCAAAACACTCAAGTTTATCCACAGTTCTCTAAAATCCATCACTCAGTTGCTAGAGCGGAAGACTGTAGAACACTAAATGCTGAAATCCGGATCGAAAAAGGAACCTTTTCCTACCTCATAAATGCGCCTAAAAGATATACATTTGCCTGTTGTTCGCACATTCCCCGATAGAGAACAAACGTGCATTTCCAGTTTCCTAATTAAAAAACAATCCAAGCTAACTCACAAATGAGGAAAAATGAAGTCAGTTGGTAGAGCGGAGGACTGCAGAACGGTGAATGCTTATATCCTTAGATCGCTGTTTCAAATCCGTGTCGAAGGAGGATATTTTTGTATTCATGTCATAAATGTAGCATTAACCATAGATTTATTCAAAAGTACACAATGGCATATAATATATTTTTATATTGGTGATAGGTTTGTAACCCGGGCCGCGGCGGTGAGAGCGCCGAATCCTAACCACTAGACCACCAGGGAAGGGTACTAGAGTGCAAATCGGTTCCCAGTGTGAGCTGGTACATATGTGCGATAACCTTCCATATTCATAGTGACAGGTTGCACAAGTAAACATGTAGCAAAAGAGTAGTTCCCTGACCGGGAATCGAACCCGGGCCGCGGCGGTGAGAGCGCCGAATCCTAACCACTAGACCACCAGGGAAGGGTACTAGAGTGCAAATCGGTTCCCAGTGTGAGCTGGTACATATGTGCGATAACCTTCCATATTCATAGTGACAGGTTGCACAAGTAAACATGTAGCAAAAGAGTAGTTCCCTGACCGGGAATCGAACCCGGGCCGCGGCGGTGAGAGCGCCGAATCCTAACCACTAGACCACCAGGGAAGGGTACTAGAGTGAAAATCGGTTCCCAGTGTGAGCTGGTACATACAGTTGAAGTCGTAAGTTTCCATCCACTTAGGCTGGAGTCATTAAAACCTGTTTGTCAACCCCTCCACACATTTCTTGTTAACAAACTATAGTTTTGGCAGTCGGTTAGGACATCTACTTTGTGCATGACACAAGTAATTTTTCCAACAATTGTTTACAGACCGATTATTTCACTTATAATTCAGTGTATCACAAATCCAGTGGGTCAGAAGTTTACATACACTAAGTTGGCTGTGCCTTTAAACAGTTTGGAAAATTCCCGAAAATGATGTCATGGCTTTAGAAGCTTCTGATAGGCTAATTGACATCCTTTGAGTCAATTGGAGGTGTACCTGTAGATGTATTTCAAGGCCTACCTTCAAACTCAGTGCCTCTTTGCTTGACTCCATGGGAAAACCAAAGGAAATCAGCCAAGACCTCAGAAAAAAAATGTAGACCTCCACAAATCTGGTTCATCCTTGGGAGCAATTTCCAAACGCCTGAAGGTACCTCGCTCATCTGTAGAAACAATAGTACGCAAGTATAAACACCATGGGACCACGCAGGCGTCATACCGCTCAGGAAGGAGACGCGTTCTGTCTCCTAGAGATGAACGTACTTTGGGTCGAAAAGTGCAAATCCATCCCAGAACTACAGCAAAGGACCTTGTGAAGATGCTGGAGGAAACAGGTACAAAATGGTCTATATCCACAGGCAAACGAGTCCTATATCGAAAAGGGCTCGCAAGCCAAACCGTGAAGCACAGCATCATGTTGGGGGTGCTTTGCTGCAGGAGGGTCTGGTGCACCACTAGAACACCTGGGAAGGACACTGCAGGGCAAATCAGTTTGCAATTTGAAGTGGTACATATGTGCAACAACCTACTAAATTCAAAGTGACAGGATGCACAACTAAACAAGGAGCATAGACTATTTCCTTTACCGGGAATCGAACCCGGGCCACGGCGGTGAGAGCGCCGAATCCTAACCACTAGACCACCAGGGAAGGGTACTAGAGTGTAAATCGGTTCCCAGTGTGAGCTGGTACATATGTGCGATAACCTTCCATATTCATAGTGACAGGTTGCACAAGTAAACATGTAGCAAAAGAGTAGTTCCCTGACCGGGAATCGAACCCGGGCCGCGGCGGTGAGAGCGCCGAATCCTAACCACTAGACCACCAGGGAAGGGTACTAGAGTGAAAATCGGTTCCCAGTGTGAGCTGGTACATACAGTTGAAGTCGTAAGTTTCCATCCACTTAGGCTGGAGTCATTAAAACCTGTTTGTCAACCCCTCCACACATTTCTTGTTAACAAACTATAGTTTTGGCAGTCGGTTAGGACATCTACTTTGTGCATGACACAAGTAATTTTTCCAACAATTGTTTACAGACCGATTATTTCACTTATAATTCAGTGTATCACAAATCCAGTGGGTCAGAAGTTTACATACACTAAGTTGGCTGTGCCTTTAAACAGTTTGGAAAATTCCCGAAAATGATGTCATGGCTTTAGAAGCTTCTGATAGGCTAATTGACATCCTTTGAGTCAATTGGAGGTGTACCTGTAGATGTATTTCAAGGCCTACCTTCAAACTCAGTGCCTCTTTGCTTGACTCCATGGGAAAACCAAAGGAAATCAGCCAAGACCTCAGAAAAAAAATGTAGACCTCCACAAATCTGGTTCATCCTTGGGAGCAATTTCCAAACGCCTGAAGGTACCTCGCTCATCTGTAGAAACAATAGTACGCAAGTATAAACACCATGGGACCACGCAGGCGTCATACCGCTCAGGAAGGAGACGCGTTCTGTCTCCTAGAGATGAACGTACTTTGGGTCGAAAAGTGCAAATCCATCCCAGAACTACAGCAAAGGACCTTGTGAAGATGCTGGAGGAAACAGGTACAAAATGGTCTATATCCACAGGCAAACGAGTCCTATATCGAAAAGGGCTCGCAAGCCAAACCGTGAAGCACAGCATCATGTTGGGGGTGCTTTGCTGCAGGAGGGTCTGGTGCACCACTAGAACACCTGGGAAGGACACTGCAGGGCAAATCAGTTTGCAATTTGAAGTGGTACATATGTGCAACAACCTACTAAATTCATAGTGACAGGATGCACAACTAAACAAGGAGCATAGACTATAGACTATTTCCTTTACCGGGAATCGAACCCGGGCCGCGGCGGTGAGAGCGCCGAATCCTAACCACTAGACCACCAGGGAAGGGTACTAGAGTGCAAATCGGTTCCCAGTGTGAGCTGGTACATATGTGCGATAACCTTCCATATTCATAGTGACAGGTTGCACAAGTAAACATGTAGCAAAAGAGTAGTTCCCTGACCGGGAATCGAACCCGGGCCGCGGCGGTGAGAGCGCCGAATCCTAACCACTAGACCACCAGGGAAGGGTACTAGAGTGCAAATCGGTTCCCAGTGTGAGCTGGTACATATGTGCGATAACCTTCCATATTCATAGTGACAGGTTGCGCAAGTAAACATGTAGCAAAAGAGTAGTTCCCTGACCGGGAATCGAACCCGGGCCGCGGCGGTGAGAGCGCCGAATCCTAACCACTAGACCACCAGGGAAGGGTACTAGAGTGCAAATCGGTTCCCAGTGTGAGCTGGTACATACAGTTGAAGTCGTAAGTTTCCATCCACTTAGGCTGGAGTCATTAAAACCTGTTTGTCAACCCCTCCACACATTTCTTGTTAACAAACTATAGTTTTGGCAGTCGGTTAGGACATCTACTTTGTGCATGACACAAGTAATTTTTCCAACAATTGTTTACAGACCGATTATTTCACTTATAATTCAGTGTATCACAAATCCAGTGGGTCAGAAGTTTACATACACTAAGTTGGCTGTGCCTTTAAACAGTTTGGAAAATTCCCGAAAATGATGTCATGGCTTTAGAAGCTTCTGATAGGCTAATTGACATCCTTTGAGTCAATTGGAGGTGTACCTGTAGATGTATTTCAAGGCCTACCTTCAAACTCAGTGCCTCTTTGCTTGACTCCATGGGAAAACCAAAGGAAATCAGCCAAGACCTCAGAAAAAAAATGTAGACCTCCACAAATCTGGTTCATCCTTGGGAGCAATTTCCAAACGCCTGAAGGTACCTCGCTTATCTGTAGAAACAATAGTACGCAAGTATAAACACCATGGGACCACGCAGGCGTCATACCGCTCAGGAAGGAGACGCGTTCTGTCTCCTAGAGATGAACGTACTTTGGGTCGAAAAGTGCAAATCCATCCCAGAACTACAGCAAAGGACCTTGTGAAGATGCTGGAGGAAACAGGTACAAAATGGTCTATATCCACAGGCAAACGAGTCCTATATCGAAAAGGGCTCGCAAGCCAAAGAACACATCCCAACCGTGAAGCACAGCATCATGTTGGGGGTGCTTTGCTGCAGGAGGGTCTGGTGCACCACTAGAACACCTGGGAAGGACACTGCAGGGCAAATCAGTTTGCAATTTGAAGTGGTACATATGTGCAACAACCTACTAAATTCATAGTGACAGGATGCACAACTAAACAAGGAGCATAGACTATAGACTATTTCCTTTACCGGGAATCGAACCCGGGCCGCGGCGGTGAGAGCGCCGAATCCTAACCACTAGACCACCAGGGAAGGGTACTAGAGTGGAAATCGGTTCCCAGTGTGAGCTGGTACATATGTGCGATAACCTTCCATATTCATAGTGACAGGTTGCACAAGTAAACATGTAGCAAAAGAGTAGTTCCCTGACCGGGAATCGAACCCGGGCCGCGGCGGTGAGAGCGCCGAATCCTAACCACTAGACCACCAGGGAAGGGTACTAGAGTGAAAATCGGTTCCCAGTGTGAGCTGGTACATACAGTTGAAGTCGTAAGTTTCCATCCACTTAGGCTGGAGTCATTAAAACCTGTTTGTCAACCCCTCCACACATTTCTTGTTAACAAACTATAGTTTTGGCAGTCGGTTAGGACATCTACTTTGTGCATGACACAAGTAATTTTTCCAACAATTGTTTACAGACCGATTATTTCACTTATAATTCAGTGTATCACAAATCCAGTGGGTCAGAAGTTTACATACACTAAGTTGGCTGTGCCTTTAAACAGTTTGGAAAATTCCCGAAAATGATGTCATGGCTTTAGAAGCTTCTGATAGGCTAATTGACATCCTTTGAGTCAATTGGAGGTGTACCTGTAGATGTATTTCAAGGCCTACCTTCAAACTCAGTGCCTCTTTGCTTGACTCCATGGGAAAACCAAAGGAAATCAGCCAAGACCTCAGAAAAAAAATGTAGACCTCCACAAATCTGGTTCATCCTTGGGAGCAATTTCCAAACGCCTGAAGGTACCTCGCTTATCTGTAGAAACAATAGTACGCAAGTATAAACACCATGGGACCACGCAGGCGTCATACCGCTCAGGAAGGAGACGCGTTCTGTCTCCTAGAGATGAACGTACTTTGGGTCGAAAAGTGCAAATCCATCCCAGAACTACAGCAAAGGACCTTGTGAAGATGCTGGAGGAAACAGGTACAAAATGGTCTATATCCACAGGCAAACGAGTCCTATATCGAAAAGGGCTCGCAAGCCAAAGAACACATCCCAACCGTGAAGCACAGCATCATGTTGGGGGTGCTTTGCTGCAGGAGGGTCTGGTGCACCACTAGAACACCTGGGAAGGACACTGCAGGGCAAATCAGTTTGCAATTTGAAGTGGTACATATGTGCAACAACCTACTAAATTCATAGTGACAGGATGCACAACTAAACAAGGAGCATAGACTATAGACTATTTCCTTTACCGGGAATCGAACCCGGGCCGCGGCGGTGAGAGCGCCGAATCCTAACCACTAGACCACCAGGGAAGGCTACTAGAGTGGAAATCGGTTCCCAGTGTGAGCTGGTACATATGTGCGATAACCTTCCATATTCATAGTGACAGGTTGCACAAGTAAACATGTAGCAAAAGAGTAGTTCCCTGACCGGGAATCGAACCCGGGCCGCGGCGGTGAGAGCGCCGAATCCTAACCACTAGACCACCAGGGAAGGGTACTAGAGTGAAAATCGGTTCCCAGTGTGAGCTGGTACATACAGTTGAAGTCGTAAGTTTCCATCCACTTAGGCTGGAGTCATTAAAACCTGTTTGTCAACCCCTCCACACATTTCTTGTTAACAAACTATAGTTTTGGCAGTCGGTTAGGACATCTACTTTGTGCATGACACAAGTAATTTTTCCAACAATTGTTTACAGACCGATTATTTCACTTATAATTCAGTGTATCACAAATCCAGTGGGTCAGAAGTTTACATACACTAAGTTGTCATGGCTTTAGAAGCTTCTGATAGGCTAATTGACATCCTTTGAGTCAATTGGAGGTGTACCTGTAGATGTATTTCAAGGCCTACCTTCAAACTCAGTGCCTCTTTGCTTGACTCCATGGGAAAACCAAAGGAAATCAGCCAAGACCTCAGAAAAAAAATGTAGACCTCCACAAATCTGGTTCATCCTTGGGAGCAATTTCCAAACGCCTGAAGGTACCTCGCTCATCTGTAGAAACAATAGTACGCAAGTATAAACACCATGGGACCACGCAGGCGTCATACCGCTCAGGAAGGAGACGCGTTCTGTCTCCTAGAGATGAACGTACTTTGGGTCGAAAAGTGCAAATCCATCCCAGAACTACAGCAAAGGACCTTGTGAAGATGCTGGAGGAAACAGGTACAAAATGGTCTATATCCACAGGCAAACGAGTCCTATATCGAAAAGGGCTCGCAAGCCAAAGAACACATCCCAACCGTGAAGCACAGCATCATGTTGGGGGTGCTTTGCTGCAGGAGGGTCTGGTACACCACTAGAACACCTGGGAAGGACACTGCAGGGCAAATCAGTTTGCAATTTGAAGTGGTACATATGTGCAACAACCTACTAAATTCATAGTGACAGGATGCACAACTAAACAAGGAGCATAGACTATAGACTATTTCCTTTACCGGGAATCGAACCCGGGCCGCGGCGGTGAGAGCACCGAATCCTAACCACTAGACCACCAGGGAAGGGTACTAGAGTGGAAATCGGTTCCCAGTGTGAGCTGGTACATATGTGCGATAACCTTCCATATTCATAGTGACAGGTTGCACAAGTAAACATGTAGCAAAAGAGTAGTTCCCTGACCGGGAATCGAACCCGGGCCGCGGCGGTGAGAGCGCCGAATCCTAACCACTAGACCACCAGGGAAGGGTACTAGAGTGAAAATCGGTTCCCAGTGTGAGCTGGTACATACAGTTGAAGTCGTAAGTTTCCATCCACTTAGGCTGGAGTCATTAAAACCTGTTTGTCAACCCCTCCACACATTTCTTGTTAACAAACTATAGTTTTGGCAGTCGGTTAGGACATCTACTTTGTGCATGACACAAGTAATTTTTCCAACAATTGTTTACAGACCGATTATTTCACTTATAATTCAGTGTATCACAAATCCAGTGGGTCAGAAGTTTACATACACTAAGTTGGCTGTGCCTTTAAACAGTTTGGAAAATTCCCGAAAATGATGTCATGGCTTTAGAAGCTTCTGATAGGCTAATTGACATCCTTTGAGTCAATTGGAGGTGTACCTGTAGATGTATTTCAAGGCCTACCTTCAAACTCAGTGCCTCTTTGCTTGACTCCATGGGAAAACCAAAGGAAATCAGCCAAGACCTCAGAAAAAAAATGTAGACCTCCACAAATCTGGTTCATCCTTGGGAGCAATTTCCAAACGCCTGAAGGTACCTCGCTCATCTGTAGAAACAATAGTACGCAAGTATAAACACCATGGGACCACGCAGGCGTCATACCGCTCAGGAAGGAGACGCGTTCTGTCTCCTAGAGATGAACGTACTTTGGGTCGAAAAGTGCAAATCCATCCCAGAACTACAGCAAAGGACCTTGTGAAGATGCTGGAGGAAACAGGTACAAAATGGTCTATATCCACAGGCAAACGAGTCCTATATCGAAAAGGGCTCGCAAGCCAAAGAACACATCCCAACCGTGAAGCACAGCATCATGTTGGGGGTGCTTTGCTGCAGGAGGGTCTGGTACACCACTAGAACACCTGGGAAGGACACTGCAGGGCAAATCAGTTTGCAATTTGAAGTGGTACATATGTGCAACAACCTACTAAATTCATAGTGACAGGATGCACAACTAAACAAGGAGCATAGACTATAGACTATTTCCTTTACCAGGAATCGAACCCGGGCCGCGGCGGTGAGAGCGCCGAATCCTAACCACTAGACCACCAGGGAAGGGTACTAGAGTGCAAATCGGTTCCCAGTGTGAGCTGGTACATATGTGCGATAACCTTCCATATTCATAGTGACAGGTTGCACAAGTAAACATGTAGCAAAAGAGTAGTTCCCTGACCGGGAATCGAACCCGGGCCGCGGCGGTGAGAGCGCCGAATCCTAACCACTAGACCACCAGGGAAGGGTACTAGAGTGCAAATCGGTTCCCAGTGTGAGCTGGTACATACATTTGAAGTCGTAAGTTTCCATCCACTTAGGCTGGAGTCATTAAAACCTGTTTGTCAACCCCTCCACACATTTCTTGTTAACAAACTATAGTTTTGGCAGTCGGTTAGGACATCTACTTTGTGCATGACACAAGTAATTTTTCCAACAATTGTTTACAGACCGATTATTTCACTTATAATTCAGTGTATCACAAATCCAGTGGGTCAGAAGTTTACATACACTAAGTTGTCATGGCTTTAGAAGCTTCTGATAGGCTAATTGACATCCTTTGAGTCAATTGGAGGTGTACCTGTAGATGTATTTCAAGGCCTACCTTCAAACTCAGTGCCTCTTTGCTTGACTCCATGGGAAAACCAAAGGAAATCAGCCAAGACCTCAGAAAAAAAATGTAGACCTCCACAAATCTGGTTCATCCTTGGGAGCAATTTCCAAACGCCTGAAGGTACCTCGCTCATCTGTAGAAACAATAGTACGCAAGTATAAACACCATGGGACCACGCAGGCGTCATACCGCTCAGGAAGGAGACGCGTTCTGTCTCCTAGAGATGAACGTACTTTGGGTCGAAAAGTGCAAATCCATCCCAGAACTACAGCAAAGGACCTTGTGAAGATGCTGGAGGAAACAGGTACAAAATGGTCTATATCCACAGGCAAACGAGTCCTATATCGAAAAGGGCTCGCAAGCCAAAGAACACATCCCAACCGTAAAGCACAGCATCATGTTGGGGGTGCTTTGCTGCAGGAGGGTCTGGTGCACCACTAGAACACCTGGGAAGGACACTGCAGGGCAAATCAGTTTGCAATTTGAAGTGGTACATATGTGCAACAACCTACTAAATTCATAGTGACAGGATGCACAACTAAACAAGGAGCATAGACTATAGACTATTTCCTTTACCGGGAATCGAACCCGGGCCGCGGCGGTGAGAGCGCCGAATCCTAACCACTAGACCACCAGGGAAGGGTACTAGAGTGAAAATCGGTTCCCAGTGTGAGCTGGTACATACAGTTGAAGTCGTAAGTTTCCATCCACTTAGGCTGGAGTCATTAAAACCTGTTTGTCAACCCCTCCACACATTTCTTGTTAACAAACTATAGTTTTGGCAGTCGGTTAGGACATCTACTTTGTGCATGACACAAGTAATTTTTCCAACAATTGTTTACAGACCGATTATTTCACTTATAATTCAGTGTATCACAAATCCAGTGGGTCAGAAGTTTACATACACTAAGTTGGCTGTGCCTTTAAACAGTTTGGAAAATTCCCGAAAATGATGTCATGGCTTTAGAAGCTTCTGATAGGCTAATTGACATCCTTTGAGTCAATTGGAGGTGTACCTGTAGATGTATTTCAAGGCCTACCTTCAAACTCAGTGCCTCTTTGCTTGACTCCATGGGAAAACCAAAGGAAATCAGCCAAGACCTCAGAAAAAAAATGTAGACCTCCACAAATCTGGTTCATCCTTGGGAGCAATTTCCAAACGCCTGAAGGTACCTCGCTCATCTGTAGAAACAATAGTACGCAAGTATAAACACCATGGGACCACGCAGGCGTCATACCGCTCAGGAAGGAGACGCGTTCTGTCTCCTAGAGATGAACGTACTTTGGGTCGAAAAGTGCAAATCCATCCCAGAACTACAGCAAAGGACCTTGTGAAGATGCTGGAGGAAACAGGTACAAAATGGTCTATATCCACAGGCAAACGAGTCCTATATCGAAAAGGGCTCGCAAGCCAAAGAACACATCCCAACCGTGAAGCACAGCATCATGTTGGGGGTGCTTTGCTGCAGGAGGGTCTGGTGCACCACTAGAACACCTGGGAAGGACACTGCAGGGCAAATCAGTTTGCAATTTGAAGTGGTACATATGTGCAACAACCTACTAAATTCATAGTGACAGGATGCACAACTAAACAAGGAGCATAGACTATAGACTATTTCCTTTACCGGGAATCGAACCCGGGCCGCGGCGGTGAGAGCGCCGAATCCTAACCACTAGACCACCAGGGAAGGGTACTAGAGTGCAAATCGGTTCCCAGTGTGAGCTGGTACATATGTGCGATAACCTTCCATATTCATAGTGACAGGTTGCACAAGTAAACATGTAGCAAAAGAGTAGTTCCCTGACCGGGAATCGAACCCGGGCCGCGGCGGTGAGAGCGCCGAATCCTAACCACTAGACCACCAGGGAAGGGTACTAGAGTGAAAATCGGTTCCCAGTGTGAGCTGGTACATACAGTTGAAGTCGTAAGTTTCCATCCACTTAGGCTGGAGTCATTAAAACCTGTTTGTCAACCCCTCCACACATTTCTTGTTAACAAACTATAGTTTTGGCAGTCGGTTAGGACATCTACTTTGTGCATGACACAAGTAATTTTTCCAACAATTGTTTACAGACCGATTATTTCACTTATAATTCAGTGTATCACAAATCCAGTGGGTCAGAAGTTTACATACACTAAGTTGGCTGTGCCTTTAAACAGTTTGGAAAATTCCCGAAAATGATGTCATGGCTTTAGAAGCTTCTGATAGGCTAATTGACAT
The DNA here is from genome assembly GCF_057628025.1 of Oncorhynchus mykiss. NCBI lineage: Eukaryota > Metazoa > Chordata > Actinopteri > Salmoniformes > Salmonidae > Oncorhynchus > Oncorhynchus mykiss. Next base: position 14,322,059 of record NC_143040.1, on the reverse strand, counting down.
CCTTTGAGTCAATTGGAGGTGTACCTGTAGATGTATTTCAAGGCCTACCTTCAAACTCAGTGCCTCTTTGCTTGACTCCATGGGAAAACCAAAGGAAATCAGCCAAGACCTCAGAAAAAAAATGTAGACCTCCACAAATCTGGTTCATCCTTGGGAGCAATTTCCAAACGCCTGAAGGTACCTCGCTCATCTGTAGAAACAATAGTACGCAAGTATAAACACCATGGGACCACGCAGGCGTCATACCGCTCAGGAAGGAGACGCGTTCTGTCTCCTAGAGATGAACGTACTTTGGGTCGAAAAGTGCAAATCCATCCCAGAACTACAGCAAAGGACCTTGTGAAGATGCTGGAGGAAACAGGTACAAAATGGTCTATATCCACAGGCAAACGAGTCCTATATCGAAAAGGGCTCGCAAGCCAAAGAACACATCCCAACCGTGAAGCACAGCATCATGTTGGTCATGTCCACTTAGGCTGGAGTCATTAAAACCTGTTTGTCAACCCCTCCACACATTTCTTGTTAACAAACTATAGTTTTGGCAGTCGGTTAGGACATCTACTTTGTGCATGACACAAGTAATTTTTCCAACAATTGTTTACAGACCGATTATTTCACTTATAATTCAGTGTATCACAAATCCAGTGGGTCAGAAGTTTACATACACTAAGTTGGCTGTGCCTTTAAACAGTTTGGAAAATTCCCGAAAATGATGTCATGGCTTTAGAAGCTTCTGATAGGCTAATTGACATCCTTTGAGTCAATTGGAGGTGTACCTGTAGATGTATTTCAAGGCCTACCTTCAAACTCAGTGCCTCTTTGCTTGACTCCATGGGAAAACCAAAGGAAATCAGCCAAGACCTCAGAAAAAAAATGTAGACCTCCACAAATCTGGTTCATCCTTGGGAGCAATTTCCAAACGCCTGAAGGTACCTCGCTCATCTGTAGAAACAATAGTACGCAAGTATAAACACCATGGGACCACGCAGGCGTCATACCGCTCAGGAAGGAGACGCGTTCTGTCTCCTAGAGATGAACGTACTTTGGGTCGAAAAGTGCAAATCCATCCCAGAACTACAGCAAAGGACCTTGTGAAGATGCTGGAGGAAACAGGTACAAAATGGTCTATATCCACAGGCAAACGAGTCCTATATCGAAAAGGGCTCGCAAGCCAAAGAACACATCCCAACCGTGAAGCACAGCATCATGTTGGGGGTGCTTTGCTGCAGGAGGGTCTGGTGCACCACTAGAACACCTGGGAAGGACACTGCAGGGCAAATCAGTTTGCAATTTGAAGTGGTACATATGTGCAACAACCTACTAAATTCATAGTGACAGGATGCACAACTAAACAAGGAGCATAGACTATAGACTATTTCCTTTACCGGGAATCGAACCCGGGCCGCGGCGGTGAGAGCGCCGAATCCTAACCACTAGACCACCAGGGAAGGGTACTAGAGTGGAAATCGGTTCCCAGTGTGAGCTGGTACATATGTGCGATAACCTTCCATATTCATAGTGACAGGTTGCACAAGTAAACATGTAGCAAAAGAGTAGTTCCCTGACCGGGAATCGAACCCGGGCCGCGGCGGTGAGAGCGCCGAATCCTAACCACTAGACCACCAGGGAAGGGTACTAGAGTGAAAATCGGTTCCCAGTGTGAGCTGGTACATACAGTTGAAGTCGTAAGTTTCCATCCACTTAGGCTGGAGTCATTAAAACCTGTTTGTCAACCCCTCCACACATTTCTTGTTAACAAACTATAGTTTTGGCAGTCGGTTAGGACATCTACTTTGTGCATGACACAAGTAATTTTTCCAACAATTGTTTACAGACCGATTATTTCACTTATAATTCAGTGTATCACAAATCCAGTGGGTCAGAAGTTTACATACACTAAGTTGGCTGTGCCTTTAAACAGTTTGGAAAATTCCCGAAAATGATGTCATGGCTTTAGAAGCTTCTGATAGGCTAATTGACATCCTTTGAGTCAATTGGAGGTGTACCTGTAGATGTATTTCAAGGCCTACCTTCAAACTCAGTGCCTCTTTGCTTGACTCCATGGGAAAACCAAAGGAAATCAGCCAAGACCTCAGAAAAAAAATGTAGACCTCCACAAATCTGGTTCATCCATGGGAGCAATTTCCAAACGCCTGAAGGTACCTCGCTCATCTGTAGAAACAATAGTACGCAAGTATAAACACCATGGGACCACGCAGGCGTCATACCGCTCAGGAAGGAGACGCGTTCTGTCTCCTAGAGATGAACGTACTTTGGGTCGAAAAGTGCAAATCCATCCCAGAACTACAGCAAAGGACCTTGTGAAGATGCTGGAGGAAACAGGTACAAAATGGTCTATATCCACAGGCAAACGAGTCCTATATCGAAAAGGGCTCGCAAGCCAAAGAACACATCCCAACCGTGAAGCACAGCATCATGTTGGGGGTGCTTTGCTGCAGGAGGGTCTGGTGCACCACTAGAACACCTGGGAAGGACACTGCAGGGCAAATCAGTTTGCAATTTGAAGTGGTACATATGTGCAACAACCTACTAAATTCATAGTGACAGGTTGCACAAGTAAACAAGGAGCATAGACTATTTCCCTGACCGGGAATCGAACCCGGGCCGCGGCGGTGAGAGCGCCGAATCCTAACCACTAGACCACCAGGGAAGGGTACTAGAGTGCAAATCGGTTCCCAGTGTGAGCTGGTACATATGTGCGATAACCTTCCATATTCATAGTGACAGGTTGCACAAGTAAACATGTAGCAAAAGAGTAGTTCCCTGACCGGGAATCGAACCCGGGCCGCGAGAGCGCCGAATCCTAACCACTAGACCACCAGGGAAGGGTACTAGAGTGAAAATCGGTTCCCAGTGTGAGCTGGTACATACAGTTGAAGTCGTAAGTTTCCATCCACTTAGGCTGGAGTCATTAAAACCTGTTTGTCAACCCCTCCACACATTTCTTGTTAACAAACTATAGTTTTGGCAGTCGGTTAGGACATCTACTTTGTGCATGACACAAGTAATTTTTCCAACAATTGTTTACAGACCGATTATTTCACTTATAATTCAGTGTATCACAAATCCAGTGGGTCAGAAGTTTACATACACTAAGTTGGCTGTGCCTTTAAACAGTTTGGAAAATTCCCGAAAATGATGTCATGGCTTTAGAAGCTTCTGATAGGCTAATTGACATCCTTTGAGTCAATTGGAGGTGTACCTGTAGATGTATTTCAAGGCCTACCTTCAAACTCAGTGCCTCTTTGCTTGACTCCATGGGAAAACCAAAGGAAATCAGCCAAGACCTCAGAAAAAAAATGTAGACCTCCACAAATCTGGTTCATCCTTGGGAGCAATTTCCAAACGCCTGAAGGTACCTCGCTCATCTGTAGAAACAATAGTACGCAAGTATAAACACCATGGGACCACGCAGGCGTCATACCGCTCAGGAAGGAGACGCGTTCTGTCTCCTAGAGATGAACGTACTTTGGGTCGAAAAGTGCAAATCCATCCCAGAACTACAGCAAAGGACCTTGTGAAGATGCTGGAGGAAACAGGTACAAAATGGTCTATATCCACAGGCAAACGAGTCCTATATCGAAAAGGGCTCGCAAGCCAAAGAACACATCCCAACCGTGAAGCACAGCATCATGTTGGGGGTGCTTTGCTGCAGGAGGGTCTGGTGCACCACTAGAACACCTGGGAAGGACACTGCAGGGCAAATCAGTTTGCAATTTGAAGTGGTACATATGTGCAACAACCTACTAAATTCATAGTGACAGGATGCACAACTAAACAAGGAGCATAGACTATAGACTATTTCCTTTACCGGGAATCGAACCCGGGCCGCGGCGGTGAGAGCGCCGAATCCTAACCACTAGACCACCAGGGAAGGGTACTAGAGTGGAAATCGGTTCCCAGTGTGAGCTGGTACATATGTGCGATAACCTTCCATATTCATAGTGACAGGTTGCACAAGTAAACATGTAGCAAAAGAGTAGTTCCCTGACCGGGAATCGAACCCGGGCCGCGGCGGTGAGAGCGCCGAATCCTAACCACTAGACCACCAGGGAAGGGTACTAGAGTGAAAATCGGTTCCCAGTGTGAGCTGGTACATACAGTTGAAGTCGTAAGTTTCCATCCACTTAGGCTGGAGTCATTAAAACCTGTTTGTCAACCCCTCCACACATTTCTTGTTAACAAACTATAGTTTTGGCAGTCGGTTAGGACATCTACTTTGTGCATGACACAAGTAATTTTTCCAACAATTGTTTACAGACCGATTATTTCACTTATAATTCAGTGTATCACAAATCCAGTGGGTCAGAAGTTTACATACACTAAGTTGGCTGTGCCTTTAAACAGTTTGGAAAATTCCCGAAAATGATGTCATGGCTTTAGAAGCTTCTGATAGGCTAATTGACATCCTTTGAGTCAATTGGAGGTGTACCTGTAGATGTATTTCAAGGCCTACCTTCAAACTCAGTGCCTCTTTGCTTGACTCCATGGGAAAACCAAAGGAAATCAGCCAAGACCTCAGAAAAAAAATGTAGACCTCCACAAATCTGGTTCATCCTTGGGAGCAATTTCCAAACGCCTGAAGGTACCTCGCTCATCTGTAGAAACAATAGTACGCAAGTATAAACACCATGGGACCACGCAGGCGTCATACCGCTCAGGAAGGAGACGCGTTCTGTCTCCTAGAGATGAACGTACTTTGGGTCGAAAAGTGCAAATCCATCCCAGAACTACAGCAAAGGACCTTGTGAAGATGCTGGAGGAAACAGGTACAAAATGGTCTATATCCACAGGCAAACGAGTCCTATATCGAAAAGGGCTCGCAAGCCAAAGAACACATCCCAACCGTGAAGCACAGCATCATGTTGGGGGTGCTTTGCTGCAGGAGGGTCTGGTGCACCACTAGAACACCTGGGAAGGACACTGCAGGGCAAATCAGTTTGCAATTTGAAGTGGTACATATGTGCAACAACCTACCAAATTCATAGTGACAGGATGCACAACTAAACAAGGCGCATAGACTATAGACTATTTCCTTTACCGGGAATCGAACCCGGGCCACGGCGGTGAGAGCGCCGAATCCTAACCACTAGACCACCAGGGAAGGGTACTAGAGTGCAAATCGGTTCCCAGTGTGAGCTGGTACATATGTGCGATAACCTTCCATATTCATAGTGACAGGTTGCACAAGTAAACATGTAGCAAAAGAGTAGTTCCCTGACCGGGAATCGAACCCGGGCCGCGGCGGTGAGAGCGCCGAATCCTAACCACTAGACCACCAGGGAAGGGTACTAGAGTGAAAATCGGTTCCCAGTGTGAGCTGGTACATACAGTTGAAGTCGTAAGTTTCCATCCACTTAGGCTGGAGTCATTAAAACCTGTTTGTCAACCCCTCCACACATTTCTTGTTAACAAACTATAGTTTTGGCAGTCGGTTAGGACATCTACTTTGTGCATGACACAAGTAATTTTTCCAACAATTGTTTACAGACCGATTATTTCACTTATAATTCAGTGTATCACAAATCCAGTGGGTCAGAAGTTTACATACACTAAGTTGGCTGTGCCTTTAAACAGTTTGGAAAATTCCCGAAAATGATGTCATGGCTTTAGAAGCTTCTGATAGGCTAATTGACATCCTTTGAGTCAATTGGAGGTGTACCTGTAGATGTATTTCAAGGCCTACCTTCAAACTCAGTGCCTCTTTGCTTGACTCCATGGGAAAACCAAAGGAAATCAGCCAAGACCTCAGAAAAAAAATGTAGACCTCCACAAATCTGGTTCATCCTTGGGAGCAATTTCCAAACGCCTGAAGGTACCTCGCTCATCTGTAGAAACAATAGTACGCAAGTATAAACACCATGGGACCACGCAGGCGTCATACCGCTCAGGAAGGAGACGCGTTCTGTCTCCTAGAGATGAACGTACTTTGGGTCGAAAAGTGCAAATCCATCCCAGAACTACAGCAAAGGACCTTGTGAAGATGCTGGAGGAAACAGGTACAAAATGGTCTATATCCACAGGCAAACGAGTCCTATATCGAAAAGGGCTCGCAAGCCAAAGAACACATCCCAACCGTGAAGCACAGCATCATGTTGGGGGTGCTTTGCTGCAGGAGGGTCTGGTGCACCACTAGAACACCTGGGAAGGACACTGCAGGGCAAATCAGTTTGCAATTTGAAGTGGTACATATGTGCAACAACCTACCAAATTCATAGTGACAGGATGCACAACTAAACAAGGCGCATAGACTATAGACTATTTCCTTTACCGGGAATCGAACCCGGGCCACGGCGGTGAGAGCGCCGAATCCTAACCACTAGACCACCAGGGAAGGGTACTAGAGTGGAAATCGGTTCCCAGTGTGAGCTGGTACATATGTGCGATAACCTTCCAAATTCATAGTGACAGGTTGCACAAGTAAACAAGGAGCATAGACTATTTCCCTGACCGGGAATCGAACCCGGGCCGCGGCGGTGAGAGCGCCGAATCCTAACCACTAGACCACCAGGGAAGGGTACTAGAGTGAAAATCGGTTCCCAGTGTGAGCTGGTACATACAGTTGAAGTCGTAAGTTTCCATCCACTTAGGCTGGAGTCATTAAAACCTGTTTGTCAACCCCTCCACACATTTCTTGTTAACAAACTATAGTTTTGGCAGTCGGTTAGGACATCTACTTTGTCTATGACACAAGTAATTTTTCCAACAATTGTTTACAGACCGATTATTTCACTTATAATTCAGTGTATCACAAATCCAGTGGGTCAGAAGTTTACATACACTAAGTTGGCTGTGCCTTTAAACAGTTTGGAAAATTCCCGAAAATGATGTCATGGCTTTAGAAGCTTCTGATAGGCTAATTGACATCCTTTGAGTCAATTGGAGGTGTACCTGTAGATGTATTTCAAGGCCTACCTTCAAACTCAGTGCCTCTTTGCTTGACTCCATGGGAAAACCAAAGGAAATCAGCCAAGACCTCAGAAAAAAAATGTAGACCTCCACAAATCTGGTTCATCCTTGGGAGCAATTTCCAAACGCCTGAAGGTACCTCGCTCATCTGTAGAAACAATAGTACGCAAGTATAAACACCATGGGACCACGCAGGCGTCATACCGCTCAGGAAGGAGACGCGTTCTGTCTCCTAGAGATGAACGTACTTTGGGTCGAAAAGTGCAAATCCATCCCAGAACTACAGCAAAGGACCTTGTGAAGATGCTGGAGGAAACAGGTACAAAATGGTCTATATCCACAGGCAAACGAGTCCTATATCGAAAAGGGCTCGCAAGCCAAAGAACACATCCCAACCGTGAAGCACAGCATCATGTTGGGGGTGCTTTGCTGCAGGAGGGTCTGGTGCACCACTAGAACACCTGGGAAGGACACTGCAGGGCAAATCAGTTTGCAATTTGAAGTGGTACATATGTGCAACAACCTACCAAATTCATAGTGACAGGATGCACAACTAAACAAGGCGCATAGACTATAGACTATTTCCTTTACCGGGAATCGAACCCGGGCCGCGGCGGTGAGAGCGCCGAATCCTAACCACTAGACCACCAGGGAAGGGTACTAGAGTGGAAATCGGTTCCCAGTGTGAGCTGGTACATATGTGCGATAACCTTCCAAATTCATAGTGACAGGTTGCACAAGTAAACAAGGAGCATAGACTATTTCCCTGACCGGGAATCGAACCCGGGCCGCGGCGGTGAGAGCGCCGAATCCTAACCACTAGACCACCAGGGAAGGGTACTAGAGTGAAAATCGGTTCCCAGTGTGAGCTGGTACATACAGTTGAAGTCGTAAGTTTCCATCCACTTAGGCTGGAGTCATTAAAACCTGTTTGTCAACCCCTCCACACATTTCTTGTTAACAAACTATAGTTTTGGCAGTCGGTTAGGACATCTACTTTGTGCATGACACAAGTAATTTTTCCAACAATTGTTTACAGACCGATTATTTCACTTATAATTCAGTGTATCACAAATCCAGTGGGTCAGAAGTTTACATACACTAAGTTGGCTGTGCCTTTAAACAGTTTGGAAAATTCCCGAAAATGATGTCATGGCTTTAGAAGCTTCTGATAGGCTAATTGACATCCTTTGAGTCAATTGGAGGTGTACCTGTAGATGTATTTCAAGGCCTACCTTCAAACTCAGTGCCTCTTTGCTTGACTCCATGGGAAAACCAAAGGAAATCAGCCAAGACCTCAGAAAAAAAATGTAGACCTCCACAAATCTGGTTCATCCTTGGGAGCAATTTCCAAACGCCTGAAGGTACCTCGCTCATCTGTAGAAACAATAGTACGCAAGTATAAACACCATGGGACCACGCAGGCGTCATACCGCTCAGGAAGGAGACGCGTTCTGTCTCCTAGAGATGAACGTACTTTGGGTCGAAAAGTGCAAATCCATCCCAGAACTACAGCAAAGGACCTTGTGAAGATGCTGGAGGAAACAGGTACAAAATGGTCTATATCCACAGGCAAACGAGTCCTATATCGAAAAGGGCTCGCAAGCCAAAGAACACATCCCAACCGTGAAGCACAGCATCATGTTGGGGGTGCTTTGCTGCAGGAGGGTCTGGTGCACCACTAGAACACCTGGGAAGGACACTGCAGGGCAAATCAGTTTGCAATTTGAAGTGGTACATATGTGCAACAACCTACTAAATTCATAGTGACAGGATGCACAACTAAACAAGGAGCATAGACTATAGACTATTTCCTTTACCGGGAATCGAACCCGGGCCGCGGCGGTGAGAGCGCCGAATCCTAACCACTAGACCACCAGGGAAGGGTACTAGAGTGCAAATCGGTTCCCAGTGTGAGCTGGTACATATGTGCGATAACCTTCCATATTCATAGTGACAGGTTGCACAAGTAAACATGTAGCAAAAGAGTAGTTCCCTGACCGGGAATCGAACCCGGGCCGCGGCGGTGAGAGCGCCGAATCCTAACCACTAGACCACCAGGGAAGGGTACTAGAGTGAAAATCGGTTCCCAGTGTGAGCTGGTACATACAGTTGAAGTCGTAAGTTTCCATCCACTTAGGCTGGAGTCATTAAAACCTGTTTGTCAACCCCTCCACACATTTCTTGTTAACAAACTATAGTTTTGGCAGTCGGTTAGGACATCTACTTTGTGCATGACACAAGTAATTTTTCCAACAATTGTTTACAGACCGATTATTTCACTTATAATTCAGTGTATCACAAATCCAGTGGGTCAGAAGTTTACATACACTAAGTTGGCTGTGCCTTTAAACAGTTTGGAAAATTCCCGAAAATGATGTCATGGCTTTAGAAGCTTCTGATAGGCTAATTGACATCCTTTGAGTCAATTGGAGGTGTACCTGTAGATGTATTTCAAGGCCTACCTTCAAACTCAGTGCCTCTTTGCTTGACTCCATGGGAAAACCAAAGGAAATCAGCCAAGACCTCAGAAAAAAAATGTAGACCTCCACAAATCTGGTTCATCCTTGGGAGCAATTTCCAAACGCCTGAAGGTACCTCGCTCATCTGTAGAAACAATAGTACGCAAGTATAAACACCATGGGACCACGCAGGCGTCATACCGCTCAGGAAGGAGACGCGTTCTGTCTCCTAGAGATGAACGTACTTTGGGTCGAAAAGTGCAAATCCATCCCAGAACTACAGCAAAGGACCTTGTGAAGATGCTGGAGGAAACAGGTACAAAATGGTCTATATCCACAGGCAAACGAGTCCTATATCGAAAAGGGCTCGCAAGCCAAAGAACACATCCCAACCGTGAAGCACAGCATCATGTTGGGGGTGCTTTGCTGCAGGAGGGTCTGGTGCACCACTAGAACACCTGGGAAGGACACTGCAGGGCAAATCAGTTTGCAATTTGAAGTGGTACATATGTGCAACAACCTACTAAATTCATAGTGACAGGATGCACAACTAAACAAGGAGCATAGACTATAGACTATTTCCTTTACCGGGAATCGAACCCGGGCCGCGGCGGTGAGAGCGCCGAATCCTAACCACTAGACCACCAGGGAAGGGTACTAGAGTGCAAATCGGTTCCCAGTGTGAGCTGGTACATATGTGCGATAACCTTCCATATTCATAGTGACAGGTTGCACAAGTAAACATGTAGCAAAAGAGTAGTTCCCTGACCGGGAATCGAACCCGGGCCGCAGCGGTGAGAGCGCCGAATCCTAACCACTAGACCACCAGGGAAGGGTACTAGAGTGAAAATCGGTTCCCAGTGTGAGCTGGTACATACAGTTGAAGTCATAAGTTTCCATCCACTTAGGCTGGAGTCATTAAAACCTGTTTGTCAACCCCTCCACACATTTCTTGTTAACAAACTATAGTTTTGGCAGTCGGTTAGGACATCTACTTTGTGCATGACACAAGTAATTTTTCCAACAATTGTTTACAGACCGATTATTTCACTTATAATTCAGTGTATCACAAATCCAGTGGGTCAGAAGTTTACATACACTAAGTTGGCTGTGCCTTTAAACAGTTTGGAAAATTCCCGAAAATGATGTCATGGCTTTAGAAGCTTCTGATAGGCTAATTGACATCCTTTGAGTCAATTGGAGGTGTACCTGTAGATGTATTTCAAGGCCTACCTTCAAACTCAGTGCCTCTTTGCTTGACTCCATGGGAAAACCAAAGGAAATCAGCCAAGACCTCAGAAAAAAAATGTAGACCTCCACAAATCTGGTTCATCCTTGGGAGCAATTTCCAAACGCCTGAAGGTACCTCGCTCATCTGTAGAAACAATAGTACGCAAGTATAAACACCATGGGACCACGCAGGCGTCATACCGCTCAGGAAGGAGACGCGTTCTGTCTCCTAGAGATGAACGTACTTTGGGTCGAAAAGTGCAAATCCATCCCAGAACTACAGCAAAGGACCTTGTGAAGATGCTGGAGGAAACAGGTACAAAATGGTCTATATCCACAGGCAAACGAGTCCTATATCGAAAAGGGCTCGCAAGCCAAAGAACACATCCCAACCGTGAAGCACAGCATCATGTTGGGGGTGCTTTGCTGCAGGAGGGTCTGGTGCACCACTAGAACACCTGGGAAGGACACTGCAGGGCAAATCAGTTTGCAATTTGAAGTGGTACATATGTGCAACAACCTACTAAATTCATAGTGACAGGATGCACAACTAAACAAGGAGCATAGACTATAGACTATTTCCTTTACCGGGAATCGAACCCGGGCCGCGGCGGTGAGAGCGCCGAATCCTAACCACTAGACCACCAGGGAAGGGTACTAGAGTGGAAATCGGTTCCCAGTGTGAGCTGGTACATATGTGCGATAACCTTCCATATTCATAGTGACAGGTTGCACAAGTAAACATGTAGCAAAAGAGTAGTTCCCTGACCGGGAATCGAACCCGGGCCGCGGCGGTGAGAGCGCCGAATCCTAACCACTAGACCACCAGGGAAGGGTACTAGAGTGAAAATCGGTTCCCAGTGTGAGCTGGTACATACAGTTGAAGTCGTAAGTTTCCATCCACTTAGGCTGGAGTCATTAAAACCTGTTTGTCAACCCCTCCACACATTTCTTGTTAACAAACTATAGTTTTGGCAGTCGGTTAGGACATCTACTTTGTGCATGACACAAGTAATTTTTCCAACAATTGTTTACAGACCGATTATTTCACTTATAATTCAGTGTATCACAAATCCAGTGGGTCAGAAGTTTACATACACTAAGTTGGCTGTGCCTTTAAACAGTTTGGAAAATTCCCGAAAATGATGTCATGGCTTTAGAAGCTTCTGATAGGCTAATTGACATCCTTTGAGTCAATTGGAGGTGTACCTGTAGATGTATTTCAAGGCCTACCTTCAAACTCAGTGCCTCTTTGCTTGACTCCATGGGAAAACCAAAGGAAATCAGCCAAGACCTCAGAAAAAAAATGTAGACCTCCACAAATCTGGTTCATCCATGGGAGCAATTTCCAAACGCCTGAAGGTACCTCGCTCATCTGTAGAAACAATAGTACGCAAGTATAAACACCATGGGACCACGCAGGCGTCATACCGCTCAGGAAGGAGACGCGTTCTGTCTCCTAGAGATGAACGTACTTTGGGTCGAAAAGTGCAAATCCATCCCAGAACTACAGCAAAGGACCTTGTGAAGATGCTGGAGGAAACAGGTACAAAATGGTCTATATCCACAGGCAAACGAGTCCTATATCGAAAAGGGCTCGCAAGCCAAAGAACACATCCCAACCGTGAAGCACAGCATCATGTTGGGGGTGCTTTGCTGCAGGAGGGTCTGGTGCACCACTAGAACACCTGGGAAGGACACTGCAGGGCAAATCAGTTTGCAATTTGAAGTGGTACATATGTGCAACAACCTACTAAATTCATAGTGACAGGTTGCACAAGTAAACAAGGAGCATAGACTATTTCCCTGACCGGGAATCGAACCCGGGCCGCGGCGGTGAGAGCGCCGAATCCTAACCACTAGACCACCAGGGAAGGGTACTAGAGTGCAAATCGGTTCCCAGTGTGAGCTGGTACATATGTGCGATAACCTTCCATATTCATAGTGACAGGTTGCACAAGTAAACATGTAGCAAAAGAGTAGTTCCCTGACCGGGAATCGAACCCGGGCCGCGAGAGCGCCGAATCCTAACCACTAGACCACCAGGGAAGGGTACTAGAGTGAAAATCGGTTCCCAGTGTGAGCTGGTACATACAGTTGAAGTCGTAAGTTTCCATCCACTTAGGCTGGAGTCATTAAAACCTGTTTGTCAACCCCTCCACACATTTCTTGTTAACAAACTATAGTTTTGGCAGTCGGTTAGGACATCTACTTTGTGCATGACACAAGTAATTTTTCCAACAATTGTTTACAGACCGATTATTTCACTTATAATTCAGTGTATCACAAATCCAGTGGGTCAGAAGTTTACATACACTAAGTTGGCTGTGCCTTTAAACAGTTTGGAAAATTCCCGAAAATGATGTCATGGCTTTAGAAGCTTCTGATAGGCTAATTGACATCCTTTGAGTCAATTGGAGGTGTACCTGTAGATGTATTTCAAGGCCTACCTTCAAACTCAGTGCCTCTTTGCTTGACTCCATGGGAAAACCAAAGGAAATCAGCCAAGACCTCAGAAAAAAAATGTAGACCTCCACAAATCTGGTTCATCCTTGGGAGCAATTTCCAAACGCCTGAAGGTACCTCGCTCATCTGTAGAAACAATAGTACGCAAGTATAAACACCATGGGACCACGCAGGCGTCATACCGCTCAGGAAGGAGACGCGTTCTGTCTCCTAGAGATGAACGTACTTTGGGTCGAAAAGTGCAAATCCATCCCAGAACTACAGCAAAGGACCTTGTGAAGATGCTGGAGGAAACAGGTACAAAATGGTCTATATCCACAGGCAAACGAGTCCTATATCGAAAAGGGCTCGCAAGCCAAAGAACACATCCCAACCGTGAAGCACAGCATCATGTTGGGGGTGCTTTGCTGCAGGAGGGTCTGGTGCACCACTAGAACACCTGGGAAGGACACTGCAGGGCAAATCAGTTTGCAATTTGAAGTGGTACATATGTGCAACAACCTACTAAATTCATAGTGACAGGTTGCACAAGTAAACAAGGAGCATAGACTATTTCCCTGACCGGGAATCGAACCCGGGCCGCGGCGGTGAGAGCGCCGAATCCTAACCACTAGACCACCAGGGAAGGGTACTAGAGTGCAAATCGGTTCCCAGTGTGAGCTGGTACATATGTGCGATAACCTTCCATATTCATAGTGACAGGTTGCACAAGTAAACATGTAGCAAAAGAGTAGTTCCCTGACCGGGAATCGAACCCGGGCCGCGAGAGCGCCGAATCCTAACCACTAGACCACCAGGGAAGGGTACTAGAGTGAAAATCGGTTCCCAGTGTGAGCTGGTACATACAGTTGAAGTCGTAAGTTTCCATCCACTTAGGCTGGAGTCATTAAAACCTGTTTGTCAACCCCTCCACACATTTCTTGTTAACAAACTATAGTTTTGGCAGTCGGTTAGGACATCTACTTTGTGCATGACACAAGTAATTTTTCCAACAATTGTTTACAGACCGATTATTTCACTTATAATTCAGTGTATCACAAATCCAGTGGGTCAGAAGTTTACATACACTAAGTTGGCTGTGCCTTTAAACAGTTTGGAAAATTCCCGAAAATGATGTCATGGCTTTAGAAGCTTCTGATAGGCTAATTGACATCCTTTGAGTCAATTGGAGGTGTACCTGTAGATGTATTTCAAGGCCTACCTTCAAACTCAGTGCCTCTTTGCTTGACTCCATGGGAAAACCAAAGGAAATCAGCCAAGACCTCAGAAAAAAAATGTAGACCTCCACAAATCTGGTTCATCCTTGGGAGCAATTTCCAAACGCCTGAAGGTACCTCGCTCATCTGTAGAAACAATAGTACGCAAGTATAAACACCATGGGACCACGCAGGCGTCATACCGCTCAGGAAGGAGACGCGTTCTGTCTCCTAGAGATGAACGTACTTTGGGTCGAAAAGTGCAAATCCATCCCAGAACTACAGCAAAGGACCTTGTGAAGATGCTGGAGGAAACAGGTACAAAATGGTCTATATCCACAGGCAAACGAGTCCTATATCGAAAAGGGCTCGCAAGCCAAAGAACACATCCCAACCGTGAAGCACAGCATCATGTTGGGGGTGCTTTGCTGCAGGAGGGTCTGGTGCACCACTAGAACACCTGGGAAGGACACTGCAGGGCAAATCAGTTTGCAATTTGAAGTGGTACATATGTGCAACAACCTACTAAATTCATAGTGACAGGATGCACAACTAAACAAGGAGCATAGACTATAGACTATTTCCTTTACCGGGAATCGAACCCGGGCCGCGGCGGTGAGAGCGCCGAATCCTAACCACTAGACCACCAGGGAAGGGTACTAGAGTGGAAATCGGTTCCCAGTGTGAGCTGGTACATATGTGCGATAACCTTCCATATTCATAGTGACAGGTTGCACAAGTAAACATGTAGCAAAAGAGTAGTTCCCTGACCGGGAATCGAACCCGGGCCGCGGCGGTGAGAGCGCCGAATCCTAACCACTAGACCACCAGGGAAGGGTACTAGAGTGCAAATCGGTTCCCAGTGTGAGCTGGTACATATGTGCGATAACCTTCCATATTCATAGTGACAGGTTGCACAAGTAAACATGTAGCAAAAGAGTAGTTCCCTGACCGGGAATCGAACCCGGGCCGCGGCGGTGAGAGCGCCGAATCCTAACCACTAGACCACCAGGGAAGGGTACTAGAGTGAAAATCGGTTCCCAGTGTGAGCTGGTACATACAGTTGAAGTCGTAAGTTTCCATCCACTTAGGCTGGAGTCATTAAAACCTGTTTGTCAACCCCTCCACACATTTCTTGTTAACAAACTATAGTTTTGGCAGTCGGTTAGGACATCTACTTTGTGCATGACACAAGTAATTTTTCCAACAATTGTTTACAGACCGATTATTTCACTTATAATTCAGTGTATCACAAATCCAGTGGGTCAGAAGTTTACATACACTAAGTTGGCTGTGCCTTTAAACAGTTTGGAAAATTCCCGAAAATGATGTCATGGCTTTAGAAGCTTCTGATAGGCTAATTGACATCCTTTGAGTCAATTGGAGGTGTACCTGTAGATGTATTTCAAGGCCTACCTTCAAACTCAGTGCCTCTTTGCTTGACTCCATGGGAAAACCAAAGGAAATCAGCCAAGACCTCAGAAAAAAAATGTAGACCTCCACAAATCTGGTTCATCCTTGGGAGCAATTTCCAAACGCCTGAAGGTACCTCGCTCATCTGTAGAAACAATAGTACGCAAGTATAAACACCATGGGACCACGCAGGCGTCATACCGCTCAGGAAGGAGACGCGTTCTGTCTCCTAGAGATGAACGTACTTTGGGTCGAAAAGTGCAAATCCATCCCAGAACTACAGCAAAGGACCTTGTGAAGATGCTGGAGGAAACAGGTACAAAATGGTCTATATCCACAGGCAAACGAGTCCTATATCGAAAAGGGCTCGCAAGCCAAAGAACACATCCCAACCGTGAAGCACAGCATCATGTTGGGGGTGCTTTGCTGCAGGAGGGTCTGGTGCACCACTAGAACACCTGGGAAGGACACTGCAGGGCAAATCAGTTTGCAATTTGAAGTGGTACATATGTGCAACAACCTACTAAATTCATAGTGACAGGATGCACAACTAAACAAGGAGCATAGACTATAGACTATTTCCTTTACCGGGAATCGAACCCGGGCCGCGGCGGTGAGAGCGCCGAATCCTAACCACTAGACCACCAGGGAAGGGTACTAGAGTGCAAATCGGTTCCCAGTGTGAGCTGGTACATATGTGCGATAACCTTCCATATTCATAGTGACAGGTTGCACAAGTAAACATGTAGCAAAAGAGTAGTTCCCTGACCGGGAATCGAACCCGGGCCGCGGCGGTGAGAGCGCCGAATCCTAACCACTAGACCACCAGGGAAGGGTACTAGAGTGAAAATCGGTTCCCAGTGTGAGCTGGTACATACAGTTGAAGTCGTAAGTTTCCATCCACTTAGGCTGGAGTCATTAAAACCTGTTTGTCAACCCCTCCACACATTTCTTGTTAACAAACTATAGTTTTGGCAGTCGGTTAGGACATCTACTTTGTGCATGACACAAGTAATTTTTCCAACAATTGTTTACAGACCGATTATTTCACTTATAATTCAGTGTATCACAAATCCAGTGGGTCAGAAGTTTACATACACTAAGTTGGCTGTGCCTTTAAACAGTTTGGAAAATTCCCGAAAATGATGTCATGGCTTTAGAAGCTTCTGATAGGCTAATTGACATCCTTTGAGTCAATTGGAGGTGTACCTGTAGATGTATTTCAAGGCCTACCTTCAAACTCAGTGCCTCTTTGCTTGACTCCATGGGAAAACCAAAGGAAATCAGCCAAGACCTCAGAAAAAAAATGTAGACCTCCACAAATCTGGTTCATCCTTGGGAGCAATTTCCAAACGCCTGAAGGTACCTCGCTCATCTGTAGAAACAATAGTACGCAAGTATAAACACCATGGGACCACGCAGGCGTCATACCGCTCAGGAAGGAGACGCGTTCTGTCTCCTAGAGATGAACGTACTTTGGGTCGAAAAGTGCAAATCCATCCCAGAACTACAGCAAAGGACCTTGTGAAGATGCTGGAGGAAACAGGTACAAAATGGTCTATATCCACAGGCAAACGAGTCCTATATCGAAAAGGGCTCGCAAGCCAAAGAACACATCCCAACCGTGAAGCACAGCATCATGTTGGGGGTGCTTTGCTGCAGGAGGGTCTGGTGCACCACTAGAACACCTGGGAAGGACACTGCAGGGCAAATCAGTTTGCAATTTGAAGTGGTACATATGTGCAACAACCTACTAAATTCATAGTGACAGGATGCACAACTAAACAAGGAGCATAGACTATAGACTATTTCCTTTACCGGGAATCGAACCCGGGCCGCGGCGGTGAGAGCGCCGAATCCTAACCACTAGACCACCAGGGAAGGGTACTAGAGTGCAAATCGGTTCCCAGTGTGAGCTGGTACATATGTGCGATAACCTTCCATATTCATAGTGACAGGTTGCACAAGTAAACATGTAGCAAAAGAGTAGTTCCCTGACCGGGAATCGAACCCGGGCCGCAGCGGTGAGAGCGCCGAATCCTAACCACTAGACCACCAGGGAAGGGTACTAGAGTGAAAATCGGTTCCCAGTGTGAGCTGGTACATACAGTTGAAGTCATAAGTTTCCATCCACTTAGGCTGGAGTCATTAAAACCTGTTTGTCAACCCCTCCACACATTTCTTGTTAACAAACTATAGTTTTGGCAGTCGGTTAGGACATCTACTTTGTGCATGACACAAGTAATTTTTCCAACAATTGTTTACAGACCGATTATTTCACTTATAATTCAGTGTATCACAAATCCAGTGGGTCAGAAGTTTACATACACTAAGTTGGCTGTGCCTTTAAACAGTTTGGAAAATTCCCGAAAATGATGTCATGGCTTTAGAAGCTTCTGATAGGCTAATTGACATCCTTTGAGTCAATTGGAGGTGTACCTGTAGATGTATTTCAAGGCCTACCTTCAAACTCAGTGCCTCTTTGCTTGACTCCATGGGAAAACCAAAGGAAATCAGCCAAGACCTCAGAAAAAAAATGTAGACCTCCACAAATCTGGTTCATCCTTGGGAGCAATTTCCAAACGCCTGAAGGTACCTCGCTCATCTGTAGAAACAATAGTACGCAAGTATAAACACCATGGGACCACGCAGGCGTCATACCGCTCAGGAAGGAGACGCGTTCTGTCTCCTAGAGATGAACGTACTTTGGGTCGAAAAGTGCAAATCCATCCCAGAACTACAGCAAAGGACCTTGTGAAGATGCTGGAGGAAACAGGTACAAAATGGTCTATATCCACAGGCAAACGAGTCCTATATCGAAAAGGGCTCGCAAGCCAAAGAACACATCCCAACCGTGAAGCACAGCATCATGTTGGGGGTGCTTTGCTGCAGGAGGGTCTGGTGCACCACTAGAACACCTGGGAAGGACACTGCAGGGCAAATCAGTTTGCAATTTGAAGTGGTACATATGTGCAACAACCTACTAAATTCATAGTGACAGGATGCACAACTAAACAAGGAGCATAGACTATAGACTATTTCCTTTACCGGGAATCGAACCCGGGCCGCGGCGGTGAGAGCGCCGAATCCTAACCACTAGACCACCAGGGAAGGGTACTAGAGTGGAAATCGGTTCCCAGTGTGAGCTGGTACATATGTGCGATAACCTTCCATATTCATAGTGACAGGTTGCACAAGTAAACATGTAGCAAAAGAGTAGTTCCCTGACCGGGAATCGAACCCGGGCCGCGGCGGTGAGAGCGCCGAATCCTAACCACTAGACCACCAGGGAAGGGTACTAGAGTGAAAATCGGTTCCCAGTGTGAGCTGGTACATACAGTTGAAGTCGTAAGTTTCCATCCACTTAGGCTGGAGTCATTAAAACCTGTTTGTCAACCCCTCCACACATTTCTTGTTAACAAACTATAGTTTTGGCAGTCGGTTAGGACATCTACTTTGTGCATGACACAAGTAATTTTTCCAACAATTGTTTACAGACCGATTATTTCACTTATAATTCAGTGTATCACAAATCCAGTGGGTCAGAAGTTTACATACACTAAGTTGGCTGTGCCTTTAAACAGTTTGGAAAATTCCCGAAAATGATGTCATGGCTTTAGAAGCTTCTGATAGGCTAATTGACATCCTTTGAGTCAATTGGAGGTGTACCTGTAGATGTATTTCAAGGCCTACCTTCAAACTCAGTGCCTCTTTGCTTGACTCCATGGGAAAACCAAAGGAAATCAGCCAAGACCTCAGAAAAAAAATGTAGACCTCCACAAATCTGGTTCATCCATGGGAGCAATTTCCAAACGCCTGAAGGTACCTCGCTCATCTGTAGAAACAATAGTACGCAAGTATAAACACCATGGGACCACGCAGGCGTCATACCGCTCAGGAAGGAGACGCGTTCTGTCTCCTAGAGATGAACGTACTTTGGGTCGAAAAGTGCAAATCCATCCCAGAACTACAGCAAAGGACCTTGTGAAGATGCTGGAGGAAACAGGTACAAAATGGTCTATATCCACAGGCAAACGAGTCCTATATCGAAAAGGGCTCGCAAGCCAAAGAACACATCCCAACCGTGAAGCACAGCATCATGTTGGGGGTGCTTTGCTGCAGGAGGGTCTGGTGCACCACTAGAACACCTGGGAAGGACACTGCAGGGCAAATCAGTTTGCAATTTGAAGTGGTACATATGTGCAACAACCTACTAAATTCATAGTGACAGGTTGCACAAGTAAACAAGGAGCATAGACTATTTCCCTGACCGGGAATCGAACCCGGGCCGCGGCGGTGAGAGCGCCGAATCCTAACCACTAGACCACCAGGGAAGGGTACTAGAGTGCAAATCGGTTCCCAGTGTGAGCTGGTACATATGTGCGATAACCTTCCATATTCATAGTGACAGGTTGCACAAGTAAACATGTAGCAAAAGAGTAGTTCCCTGACCGGGAATCGAACCCGGGCCGCGAGAGCGCCGAATCCTAACCACTAGACCACCAGGGAAGGGTACTAGAGTGAAAATCGGTTCCCAGTGTGAGCTGGTACATACAGTTGAAGTCGTAAGTTTCCATCCACTTAGGCTGGAGTCATTAAAACCTGTTTGTCAACCCCTCCACACATTTCTTGTTAACAAACTATAGTTTTGGCAGTCGGTTAGGACATCTACTTTGTGCATGACACAAGTAATTTTTCCAACAATTGTTTACAGACCGATTATTTCACTTATAATTCAGTGTATCACAAATCCAGTGGGTCAGAAGTTTACATACACTAAGTTGGCTGTGCCTTTAAACAGTTTGGAAAATTCCCGAAAATGATGTCATGGCTTTAGAAGCTTCTGATAGGCTAATTGACATCCTTTGAGTCAATTGGAGGTGTACCTGTAGATGTATTTCAAGGCCTACCTTCAAACTCAGTGCCTCTTTGCTTGACTCCATGGGAAAACCAAAGGAAATCAGCCAAGACCTCAGAAAAAAAATGTAGACCTCCACAAATCTGGTTCATCCTTGGGAGCAATTTCCAAACGCCTGAAGGTACCTCGCTCATCTGTAGAAACAATAGTACGCAAGTATAAACACCATGGGACCACGCAGGCGTCATACCGCTCAGGAAGGAGACGCGTTCTGTCTCCTAGAGATGAACGTACTTTGGGTCGAAAAGTGCAAATCCATCCCAGAACTACAGCAAAGGACCTTGTGAAGATGCTGGAGGAAACAGGTACAAAATGGTCTATATCCACAGGCAAACGAGTCCTATATCGAAAAGGGCTCGCAAGCCAAAGAACACATCCCAACCGTGAAGCACAGCATCATGTTGGGGGTGCTTTGCTGCAGGAGGGTCTGGTGCACCACTAGAACACCTGGGAAGGACACTGCAGGGCAAATCAGTTTGCAATTTGAAGTGGTACATATGTGCAACAACCTACTAAATTCATAGTGACAGGTTGCACAAGTAAACAAGGAGCATAGACTATTTCCCTGACCGGGAATCGAACCCGGGCCGCGGCGGTGAGAGCGCCGAATCCTAACCACTAGACCACCAGGGAAGGGTACTAGAGTGCAAATCGGTTCCCAGTGTGAGCTGGTACATATGTGCGATAACCTTCCATATTCATAGTGACAGGTTGCACAAGTAAACATGTAGCAAAAGAGTAGTTCCCTGACCGGGAATCGAACCCGGGCCGCGAGAGCGCCGAATCCTAACCACTAGACCACCAGGGAAGGGTACTAGAGTGAAAATCGGTTCCCAGTGTGAGCTGGTACATACAGTTGAAGTCGTAAGTTTCCATCCACTTAGGCTGGAGTCATTAAAACCTGTTTGTCAACCCCTCCACACATTTCTTGTTAACAAACTATAGTTTTGGCAGTCGGTTAGGACATCTACTTTGTGCATGACACAAGTAATTTTTCCAACAATTGTTTACAGACCGATTATTTCACTTATAATTCAGTGTATCACAAATCCAGTGGGTCAGAAGTTTACATACACTAAGTTGGCTGTGCCTTTAAACAGTTTGGAAAATTCCCGAAAATGATGTCATGGCTTTAGAAGCTTCTGATAGGCTAATTGACATCCTTTGAGTCAATTGGAGGTGTACCTGTAGATGTATTTCAAGGCCTACCTTCAAACTCAGTGCCTCTTTGCTTGACTCCATGGGAAAACCAAAGGAAATCAGCCAAGACCTCAGAAAAAAAATGTAGACCTCCACAAATCTGGTTCATCCTTGGGAGCAATTTCCAAACGCCTGAAGGTACCTCGCTCATCTGTAGAAACAATAGTACGCAAGTATAAACACCATGGGACCACGCAGGCGTCATACCGCTCAGGAAGGAGACGCGTTCTGTCTCCTAGAGATGAACGTACTTTGGGTCGAAAAGTGCAAATCCATCCCAGAACTACAGCAAAGGACCTTGTGAAGATGCTGGAGGAAACAGGTACAAAATGGTCTATATCCACAGGCAAACGAGTCCTATATCGAAAAGGGCTCGCAAGCCAAAGAACACATCCCAACCGTGAAGCACAGCATCATGTTGGGGGTGCTTTGCTGCAGGAGGGTCTGGTGCACCACTAGAACACCTGGGAAGGACACTGCAGGGCAAATCAGTTTGCAATTTGAAGTGGTACATATGTGCAACAACCTACTAAATTCATAGTGACAGGATGCACAACTAAACAAGGAGCATAGACTATAGACTATTTCCTTTACCGGGAATCGAACCCGGGCCGCGGCGGTGAGAGCGCCGAATCCTAACCACTAGACCACCAGGGAAGGGTACTAGAGTGGAAATCGGTTCCCAGTGTGAGCTGGTACATATGTGCGATAACCTTCCATATTCATAGTGACAGGTTGCACAAGTAAACATGTAGCAAAAGAGTAGTTCCCTGACCGGGAATCGAACCCGGGCCGCGGCGGTGAGAGCGCCGAATCCTAACCACTAGACCACCAGGGAAGGGTACTAGAGTGAAAATCGGTTCCCAGTGTGAGCTGGTACATACAGTTGAAGTCGTAAGTTTCCATCCACTTAGGCTGGAGTCATTAAAACCTGTTTGTCAACCCCTCCACACATTTCTTGTTAACAAACTATAGTTTTGGCAGTCGGTTAGGACATCTACTTTGTGCATGACACAAGTAATTTTTCCAACAATTGTTTACAGACCGATTATTTCACTTATAATTCAGTGTATCACAAATCCAGTGGGTCAGAAGTTTACATACACTAAGTTGGCTGTGCCTTTAAACAGTTTGGAAAATTCCCGAAAATGATGTCATGGCTTTAGAAGCTTCTGATAGGCTAATTGACATCCTTTGAGTCAATTGGAGGTGTACCTGTAGATGTATTTCAAGGCCTACCTTCAAACTCAGTGCCTCTTTGCTTGACTCCATGGGAAAACCAAAGGAAATCAGCCAAGACCTCAGAAAAAAAATGTAGACCTCCACAAATCTGGTTCATCCTTGGGAGCAATTTCCAAACGCCTGAAGGTACCTCGCTCATCTGTAGAAACAATAGTACGCAAGTATAAACACCATGGGACCACGCAGGCGTCATACCGCTCAGGAAGGAGACGCGTTCTGTCTCCTAGAGATGAACGTACTTTGGGTCGAAAAGTGCAAATCCATCCCAGAACTACAGCAAAGGACCTTGTGAAGATGCTGGAGGAAACAGGTACAAAATGGTCTATATCCACAGGCAAACGAGTCCTATATCGAAAAGGGCTCGCAAGCCAAAGAACACATCCCAACCGTGAAGCACAGCATCATGTTGGGGGTGCTTTGCTGCAGGAGGGTCTGGTGCACCACTAGAACACCTGGGAAGGACACTGCAGGGCAAATCAGTTTGCAATTTGAAGTGGTACATATGTGCAACAACCTACTAAATTCATAGTGACAGGATGCACAACTAAACAAGGAGCATAGACTATAGACTATTTCCTTTACCGGGAATCGAACCCGGGCCGCGGCGGTGAGAGCGCCGAATCCTAACCACTAGACCACCAGGGAAGGGTACTAGAGTGGAAATCGGTTCCCAGTGTGAGCTGGTACATATGTGCGATAACCTTCCATATTCATAGTGACAGGTTGCACAAGTAAACATGTAGCAAAAGAGTAGTTCCCTGACCGGGAATCGAACCCGGGCCGCGGCGGTGAGAGCGCCGAATCCTAACCACTAGACCACCAGGGAAGGGTACTAGAGTGAAAATCGGTTCCCAGTGTGAGCTGGTACATACAGTTGAAGTCGTAAGTTTCCATCCACTTAGGCTGGAGTCATTAAAACCTGTTTGTCAACCCCTCCACACATTTCTTGTTAACAAACTATAGTTTTGGCAGTCGGTTAGGACATCTACTTTGTGCATGACACAAGTAATTTTTCCAACAATTGTTTACAGACCGATTATTTCACTTATAATTCAGTGTATCACAAATCCAGTGGGTCAGAAGTTTACATACACTAAGTTGGCTGTGCCTTTAAACAGTTTGGAAAATTCCCGAAAATGATGTCATGGCTTTAGAAGCTTCTGATAGGCTAATTGACATCCTTTGAGTCAATTGGAGGTGTACCTGTAGATGTATTTCAAGGCCTACCTTCAAACTCAGTGCCTCTTTGCTTGACTCCATGGGAAAACCAAAGGAAATCAGCCAAGACCTCAGAAAAAAAATGTAGACCTCCACAAATCTGGTTCATCCTTGGGAGCAATTTCCAAACGCCTGAAGGTACCTCGCTCATCTGTAGAAACAATAGTACGCAAGTATAAACACCATGGGACCACGCAGGCGTCATACCGCTCAGGAAGGAGACGCGTTCTGTCTCCTAGAGATGAACGTACTTTGGGTCGAAAAGTGCAAATCCATCCCAGAACTACAGCAAAGGACCTTGTGAAGATGCTGGAGGAAACAGGTACAAAATGGTCTATATCCACAGGCAAACGAGTCCTATATCGAAAAGGGCTCGCAAGCCAAAGAACACATCCCAACCGTGAAGCACAGCATCATGTTGGGGGTGCTTTGCTGCAGGAGGGTCTGGTGCACCACTAGAACACCTGGGAAGGACACTGCAGGGCAAATCAGTTTGCAATTTGAAGTGGTACATATGTGCAACAACCTACTAAATTCATAGTGACAGGATGCACAACTAAACAAGGAGCATAGACTATAGACTATTTCCTTTACCGGGAATCGAACCCGGGCCGCGGCGGTGAGAGCGCCGAATCCTAACCACTAGACCACCAGGGAAGGGTACTAGAGTGGAAATCGGTTCCCAGTGTGAGCTGGTACATATGTGCGATAACCTTCCATATTCATAGTGACAGGTTGCACAAGTAAACATGTAGCAAAAGAGTAGTTCCCTGACCGGGAATCGAACCCGGGCCGCGGCGGTGAGAGCGCCGAATCCTAACCACTAGACCACCAGGGAAGGGTACTAGAGTGAAAATCGGTTCCCAGTGTGAGCTGGTACATACAGTTGAAGTCGTAAGTTTCCATCCACTTAGGCTGGAGTCATTAAAACCTGTTTGTCAACCCCTCCACACATTTCTTGTTAACAAACTATAGTTTTGGCAGTCGGTTAGGACATCTACTTTGTGCATGACACAAGTAATTTTTCCAACAATTGTTTACAGACCGATTATTTCACTTATAATTCAGTGTATCACAAATCCAGTGGGTCAGAAGTTTACATACACTAAGTTGGCTGTGCCTTTAAACAGTTTGGAAAATTCCCGAAAATGATGTCATGGCTTTAGAAGCTTCTGATAGGCTAATTGACATCCTTTGAGTCAATTGGAGGTGTACCTGTAGATGTATTTCAAGGCCTACCTTCAAACTCAGTGCCTCTTTGCTTGACTCCATGGGAAAACCAAAGGAAATCAGCCAAGACCTCAGAAAAAAAATGTAGACCTCCACAAATCTGGTTCATCCTTGGGAGCAATTTCCAAACGCCTGAAGGTACCTCGCTCATCTGTAGAAACAATAGTACGCAAGTATAAACACCATGGGACCACGCAGGCGTCATACCGCTCAGGAAGGAGACGCGTTCTGTCTCCTAGAGATGAACGTACTTTGGGTCGAAAAGTGCAAATCCATCCCAGAACTACAGCAAAGGACCTTGTGAAGATGCTGGAGGAAACAGGTACAAAATGGTCTATATCCACAGGCAAACGAGTCCTATATCGAAAAGGGCTCGCAAGCCAAAGAACACATCCCAACCGTGAAGCACAGCATCATGTTGGGGGTGCTTTGCTGCAGGAGGGTCTGGTGCACCACTAGAACACCTGGGAAGGACACTGCAGGGCAAATCAGTTTGCAATTTGAAGTGGTACATATGTGCAACAACCTACTAAATTCATAGTGACAGGATGCACAACTAAACAAGGAGCATAGACTATAGACTATTTCCTTTACCGGGAATCGAACCCGGGCCGCGGCGGTGAGAGCGCCGAATCCTAACCACTAGACCACCAGGGAAGGGTACTAGAGTGGAAATCGGTTCCCAGTGTGAGCTGGTACATATGTGCGATAACCTTCCATATTCATAGTGACAGGTTGCACAAGTAAACATGTAGCAAAAGAGTAGTTCCCTGACCGGGAATCGAACCAGGGCCGCGGCGGTGAGAGCGCCGAATCCTAACCACTAGACCACCAGGGAAGGGTACTAGAGTGAAAATCGGTTCCCAGTGTGAGCTGGTACATACAGTTGAAGTCGTAAGTTTCCATCCACTTAGGCTGGAGTCATTAAAACCTGTTTGTCAACCCCTCCACACATTTCTTGTTAACAAACTATAGTTTTGGCAGTCGGTTAGGACATCTACTTTGTGCATGACACAAGTAATTTTTCCAACAATTGTTTACAGACCGATTATTTCACTTATAATTCAGTGTATCACAAATCCAGTGGGTCAGAAGTTTACATACACTAAGTTGGCTGTGCCTTTAAACAGTTTGGAAAATTCCCGAAAATGATGTCATGGCTTTAGAAGCTTCTGATAGGCTAATTGACATCCTTTGAGTCAATTGGAGGTGTACCTGTAGATGTATTTCAAGGCCTACCTTCAAACTCAGTGCCTCTTTGCTTGACTCCATGGGAAAACCAAAGGAAATCAGCCAAGACCTCAGAAAAAAAATGTAGACCTCCACAAATCTGGTTCATCCTTGGGAGCAATTTCCAAACGCCTGAAGGTACCTCGCTCATCTGTAGAAACAATAGTACGCAAGTATAAACACCATGGGACCACGCAGGCGTCATACCGCTCAGGAAGGAGACGCGTTCTGTCTCCTAGAGATGAACGTACTTTGGGTCGAAAAGTGCAAATCCATCCCAGAACTACAGCAAAGGACCTTGTGAAGATGCTGGAGGAAACAGGTACAAAATGGTCTATATCCACAGGCAAACGAGTCCTATATCGAAAAGGGCTCGCAAGCCAAAGAACACATCCCAACCGTGAAGCACAGCATCATGTTGGGGGTGCTTTGCTGCAGGAGGGTCTGGTGCACCACTAGAACACCTGGGAAGGACACTGCAGGGCAAATCAGTTTGCAATTTGAAGTGGTACATATGTGCAACAACCTACTAAATTCATAGTGACAGGATGCACAACTAAACAAGGAGCATAGACTATAGACTATTTCCTTTACCGGGAATCGAACCCGGGCCGCGGCGGTGAGAGCGCCGAATCCTAACCACTAGACCACCAGGGAAGGGTACTAGAGTGGAAATCGGTTCCCAGTGTGAGCTGGTACATATGTGCGATAACCTTCCATATTCATAGTGACAGGTTGCACAAGTAAACATGTAGCAAAAGAGTAGTTCCCTGACCGGGAATCGAGACCACCAGGGAAGGGTACTAGATTGCAAATCGGTTCCCAGTGTGAGCTGGTACATACAGTTGAAGTCGTAAGTTTCCATCCACTTAGGCTGGAGTCATTAAAACCTGTTTGTCAACCCCTCCACACATTTCTTGTTAACAAACTATAGTTTTGGCAGTCGGTTAGGACATCTACTTTGTGCATGACACAAGTAATTTTTCCAACAATTGTTTACAGACCGATTATTTCACTTATAATTCAGTGTATCACAAATCCAGTGGGTCAGAAGTTTACATACACTAAGTTGGCTGTGCCTTTAAACAGTTTGGAAAATTCCCGAAAATGATGTCATGGCTTTAGAAGCTTCTGATAGGCTAATTGACATCCTTTGAGTCAATTGGAGGTGTACCTGTAGATGTATTTCAAGGC
Organism: Oncorhynchus mykiss; assembly: GCF_057628025.1. NCBI lineage: Eukaryota > Metazoa > Chordata > Actinopteri > Salmoniformes > Salmonidae > Oncorhynchus > Oncorhynchus mykiss. The sequence continues at coordinate 14,294,130 of NC_143040.1, read as the reverse complement.
CTACCTTCAAACTCAGTGCCTCTTTGCTTGACTCCATGGGAAAACCAAAGGAAATCAGCCAAGACCTCAGAAAAAAAATGTAGACCTCCACAAATCTGGTTCATCCTTGGGAGCAATTTCCAAACGCCTGAAGGTACCTCGCTCATCTGTAGAAACAATAGTACGCAAGTATAAACACCATGGGACCACGCAGGCGTCATACCGCTCAGGAAGGAGACGCGTTCTGTCTCCTAGAGATGAACGTACTTTGGGTCGAAAAGTGCAAATCCATCCCAGAACTACAGCAAAGGACCTTGTGAAGATGCTGGAGGAAACAGGTACAAAATGGTCTATATCCACAGGCAAACGAGTCCTATATCGAAAAGGGCTCGCAAGCCAAAGAACACATCCCAACCGTGAAGCACAGCATCATGTTGGGGGTGCTTTGCTGCAGGAGGGTCTGGTGCACCACTAGAACACCTGGGAAGGACACTGCAGGGAAAATCAGTTTGCAATTTGAAGTGGTACATATGTGCAACAACCTACTAAATTCATAGTGACAGGATGCACAACTAAACAAGGAGCATAGACTATAGACTATTTCCTTTACCGGGAATCGAACCCGGGCCGCGGCGGTGAGAGCGCCGAATCCTAACCACTAGACCACCAGGGAAGGGTACTAGAGTGGAAATCGGTTCCCAGTGTGAGCTGGTACATATGTGCGATAACCTTCCATATTCATAGTGACAGGTTGCACAAGTAAACATGTAGCAAAAGAGTAGTTCCCTGACCGGGAATCGAACCCGGGCCGCGGCGGTGAGAGCGCCGAATCCTAACCACTAGACCACCAGGGAAGGGTACTAGAGTGAAAATCGGTTCCCAGTGTGAGCTGGTACATACAGTTGAAGTCGTAAGTTTCCATCCACTTAGGCTGGAGTCATTAAAACCTGTTTGTCAACCCCTCCACACATTTCTTGTTAACAAACTATAGTTTTGGCAGTCGGTTAGGACATCTACTTTGTGCATGACACAAGTAATTTTTCCAACAATTGTTTACAGACCGATTATTTCACTTATAATTCAGTGTATCACAAATCCAGTGGGTCAGAAGTTTACATACACTAAGTTGGCTGTGCCTTTAAACAGTTTGGAAAATTCCCGAAAATGATGTCATGGCTTTAGAAGCTTCTGATAGGCTAATTGACATCCTTTGAGTCAATTGGAGGTGTACCTGTAGATGTATTTCAAGGCCTACCTTCAAACTCAGTGCCTCTTTGCTTGACTCCATGGGAAAACCAAAGGAAATCAGCCAAGACCTCAGAAAAAAAATGTAGACCTCCACAAATCTGGTTCATCCTTGGGAGCAATTTCCAAACGCCTGAAGGTACCTCGCTCATCTGTAGAAACAATAGTACGCAAGTATAAACACCATGGGACCACGCAGGCGTCATACCGCTCAGGAAGGAGACGCGTTCTGTCTCCTAGAGATGAACGTACTTTGGGTCGAAAAGTGCAAATCCATCCCAGAACTACAGCAAAGGACCTTGTGAAGATGCTGGAGGAAACAGGTACAAAATGGTCTATATCCACAGGCAAACGAGTCCTATATCGAAAAGGGCTCGCAAGCCAAAGAACACATCCCAACCGTGAAGCACAGCATCATGTTGGGGGTGCTTTGCTGCAGGAGGGTCTGGTGCACCACTAGAACACCTGGGAAGGACACTGCAGGGCAAATCAGTTTGCAATTTGAAGTGGTACATATGTGCAACAACCTACTAAATTCATAGTGACAGGATGCACAACTAAACAAGGAGCATAGACTATAGACTATTTCCTTTACCGGGAATCGAACCCGGGCCGCGGCGGTGAGAGCGCCGAATCCTAACCACTAGACCACCAGGGAAGGGTACTAGAGTGCAAATCGGTTCCCAGTGTGAGCTGGTACATATGTGCGATAACCTTCCATATTCATAGTGACAGGTTGCACAAGTAAACATGTAGCAAAAGAGTAGTTCCCTGACCGGGAATCGAACCCGGGCCGCGGCGGTGAGAGCGCCGAATCCTAACCACTAGACCACCAGGGAAGGGTACTAGAGTGAAAATCGGTTCCCAGTGTGAGCTGGTACATACAGTTGAAGTCGTAAGTTTCCATCCACTTAGGCTGGAGTCATTAAAACCTGTTTGTCAACCCCTCCACACATTTCTTGTTAACAAACTATAGTTTTGGCAGTCGGTTAGGACATCTACTTTGTGCATGACACAAGTAATTTTTCCAACAATTGTTTACAGACCGATTATTTCACTTATAATTCAGTGTATCACAAATCCAGTGGGTCAGAAGTTTACATACACTAAGTTGGCTGTGCCTTTAAACAGTTTGGAAAATTCCCGAAAATGATGTCATGGCTTTAGAAGCTTCTGATAGGCTAATTGACATCCTTTGAGTCAATTGGAGGTGTACCTGTAGATGTATTTCAAGGCCTACCTTCAAACTCAGTGCCTCTTTGCTTGACTCCATGGGAAAACCAAAGGAAATCAGCCAAGACCTCAGAAAAAAAATGTAGACCTCCACAAATCTGGTTCATCCTTGGGAGCAATTTCCAAACGCCTGAAGGTACCTCGCTCATCTGTAGAAACAATAGTACGCAAGTATAAACACCATGGGACCACGCAGGCGTCATACCGCTCAGGAAGGAGACGCGTTCTGTCTCCTAGAGATGAACGTACTTTGGGTCGAAAAGTGCAAATCCATCCCAGAACTACAGCAAAGGACCTTGTGAAGATGCTGGAGGAAACAGGTACAAAATGGTCTATATCCACAGGCAAACGAGTCCTATATCGAAAAGGGCTCGCAAGCCAAAGAACACATCCCAACCGTGAAGCACAGCATCATGTTGGGGGTGCTTTGCTGCAGGAGGGTCTGGTGCACCACTAGAACACCTGGGAAGGACACTGCAGGGCAAATCAGTTTGCAATTTGAAGTGGTACATATGTGCAACAACCTACTAAATTCATAGTGACAGGATGCACAACTAAACAAGGAGCATAGACTATAGACTATTTCCTTTACCAGGAATCGAACCCGGGCCGCGGCGGTGAGAGCGCCGAATCCTAACCACTAGACCACCAGGGAAGGGTACTAGAGTGCAAATCGGTTCCCAGTGTGAGCTGGTACATATGTGCGATAACCTTCCATATTCATAGTGACAGGTTGCACAAGTAAACATGTAGCAAAAGAGTAGTTCCCTGACCGGGAATCGAACCCGGGCCGCGAGAGCGCCGAATCCTAACCACTAGACCACCAGGGAAGGGTACTAGAGTGAAAATCGGTTCCCAGTGTGAGCTGGTACATACAGTTGAAGTCGTAAGTTTCCATCCACTTAGGCTGGAGTCATTAAAACCTGTTTGTCAACCCCTCCACACATTTCTTGTTAACAAACTATAGTTTTGGCAGTCGGTTAGGACATCTACTTTGTGCATGACACAAGTAATTTTTCCAACAATTGTTTACAGACCGATTATTTCACTTATAATTCAGTGTATCACAAATCCAGTGGGTCAGAAGTTTACATACACTAAGTTGGCTGTGCCTTTAAACAGTTTGGAAAATTCCCGAAAATGATGTCATGGCTTTAGAAGCTTCTGATAGGCTAATTGACATCCTTTGAGTCAATTGGAGGTGTACCTGTAGATGTATTTCAAGGCCTACCTTCAAACTCAGTGCCTCTTTGCTTGACTCCATGGGAAAACCAAAGGAAATCAGCCAAGACCTCAGAAAAAAAATGTAGACCTCCACAAATCTGGTTCATCCTTGGGAGCAATTTCCAAACGCCTGAAGGTACCTCGCTCATCTGTAGAAACAATAGTACGCAAGTATAAACACCATGGGACCACGCAGGCGTCATACCGCTCAGGAAGGAGACGCGTTCTGTCTCCTAGAGATGAACGTACTTTGGGTCGAAAAGTGCAAATCCATCCCAGAACTACAGCAAAGGACCTTGTGAAGATGCTGGAGGAAACAGGTACAAAATGGTCTATATCCACAGGCAAACGAGTCCTATATCGAAAAGGGCTCGCAAGCCAAAGAACACATCCCAACCGTGAAGCACAGCATCATGTTGGGGGTGCTTTGCTGCAGGAGGGTCTGGTGCACCACTAGAACACCTGGGAAGGACACTGCAGGGCAAATCAGTTTGCAATTTGAAGTGGTACATATGTGCAACAACCTACTAAATTCATAGTGACAGGATGCACAACTAAACAAGGAGCATAGACTATAGACTATTTCCTTTACCGGGAATCGAACCCGGGCCGCGGCGGTGAGAGCGCCGAATCCTAACCACTAGACCACCAGGGAAGGGTACTAGAGTGGAAATCGGTTCCCAGTGTGAGCTGGTACATATGTGCGATAACCTTCCATATTCATAGTGACAGGTTGCACAAGTAAACATGTAGCAAAAGAGTAGTTCCCTGACCGGGAATCGAACCCGGGCCGCGGCGGTGAGAGCGCCGAATCCTAACCACTAGACCACCAGGGAAGGGTACTAGAGTGAAAATCGGTTCCCAGTGTGAGCTGGTACATACAGTTGAAGTCGTAAGTTTCCATCCACTTAGGCTGGAGTCATTAAAACCTGTTTGTCAACCCCTCCACACATTTCTTGTTAACAAACTATAGTTTTGGCAGGCTAGGGTCAGTTTGTTATATCTGGAGTACTTCTCCTGTCCTATTCGGTGTCCTGTGTGAATCTAAGTGTGCGTTCTCTAATTCTCTCCTTCTCTCTTTCTCTCTCTCGGAGGACCTGAGCCCTAGGACCATGCCCCAGGACTACCTGACATGATGACTCCTTGCTGTCCCCAGTCCACCTGGCTGTGCTGCTGCTCCAGTTTCAACTGTTCTGCCTTATTATTATTCAACCATGCTGATCATTTATGAACATTTGAACATCTTGGCCATGTTCTGTTATAATCTCCACCCGGCACAGCCAGAAGAGGACTGGCCATCCCACATATGCTCTCTCTAATTCTCTCTTTCTTTCTCTCTCTCGGAGGACCTGAGCCCTAGGACCATGCACCAGGAATACCTGACATGATGACTCTTTGCTGTCCCCAGTCCACCTGACTGTGCTGCTGCTCCAGTTTCAACTATTCTGCCTTATTATTATTCGACCATGCTGGTCATTTATGAACATTTGAACATCTTGACCATGTTTTGTTATAATCTCCACCCGGCACAGCCAGAAGAGGACTGGCCACCCCACATAGCCTGGTTCCTCTCTAGGTTTCTTCCTAGGTTTTGGCCTTTCTAGGGAGTTTTTCCTAGCCACCGTGCTTCTTCACCTGCATTGCTTGCTGTTTGGGGTTTTAGGCTGGGTTTCTGTACAGCACTTTGAGATATCAGCTGATGTACGAAGGGCTATATAAAATAAATTTGATTGATTGATTGGTTAGGACATCTACTTTGTGCATGACACAAGTAATTTTTCCAACAATTGTTTACAGACCGATTATTTCACTTATAATTCAGTGTATCACAAATCCAGTGGGTCAGAAGTTTACATACACTAAGTTGGCTGTGCCTTTAAACAGTTTGGAAAATTCCCGAAAATGATGTCATGGCTTTAGAAGCTTCTGATAGGCTAATTGACATCCTTTGAGTCAATTGGAGGTGTACCTGTAGATGTATTTCAAGGCCTACCTTCAAACTCAGTGCCTCTTTGCTTGACTCCATGGGAAAACCAAAGGAAATCAGCCAAGACCTCAGAAAAAAAATGTAGACCTCCACAAATCTGGTTCATCCTTGGGAGCAATTTCCAAACGCCTGAAGGTACCTCGCTCATCTGTAGAAACAATAGTACGCAAGTATAAACACCATGGGACCACGCAGGCGTCATACCGCTCAGGAAGGAGACGCGTTCTGTCTCCTAGAGATGAACGTACTTTGGGTCGAAAAGTGCAAATCCATCCCAGAACTACAGCAAAGGACCTTGTGAAGATGCTGGAGGAAACAGGTACAAAATGGTCTATATCCACAGGCAAACGAGTCCTATATCGAAAAGGGCTCGCAAGCCAAAGAACACATCCCAACCGTGAAGCACAGCATCATGTTGGGGGTGCTTTGCTGCAGGAGGGTCTGGTGCACCACTAGAACACCTGGGAAGGACACTGCAGGGCAAATCAGTTTGCAATTTGAAGTGGTACATATGTGCAACAACCTACTAAATTCATAGTGACAGGATGCACAACTAAACAAGGAGCATAGACTATAGACTATTTCCTTTACCGGGAATCGAACCCGGGCCGCGGCGGTGAGAGCGCCGAATCCTAACCACTAGACCACCAGGGAAGGGTACTAGAGTGCAAATCGGTTCCCAGTGTGAGCTGGTACATATGTGCGATAACCTTCCATATTCATAGTGACAGGTTGCACAAGTAAACATGTAGCAAAAGAGTAGTTCCCTGACCGGGAATCGAACCCGGGCCGCGGCGGTGAGAGCGCCGAATCCTAACCACTAGACCACCAGGGAAGGGTACTAGAGTGAAAATCGGTTCCCAGTGTGAGCTGGTACATACAGTTGAAGTCGTAAGTTTCCATCCACTTAGGCTGGAGTCATTAAAACCTGTTTGTCAACCCCTCCACACATTTCTTGTTAACAAACTATAGTTTTGGCAGTCGGTTAGGACATCTACTTTGTGCATGACACAAGTAATTTTTCCAACAATTGTTTACAGACCGATTATTTCACTTATAATTCAGTGTATCACAAATCCAGTGGGTCAGAAGTTTACATACACTAAGTTGGCTGTGCCTTTAAACAGTTTGGAAAATTCCCGAAAATGATGTCATGGCTTTAGAAGCTTCTGATAGGCTAATTGACATCCTTTGAGTCAATTGGAGGTGTACCTGTAGATGTATTTCAAGGCCTACCTTCAAACTCAGTGCCTCTTTGCTTGACTCCATGGGAAAACCAAAGGAAATCAGCCAAGACCTCAGAAAAAAAATGTAGACCTCCACAAATCTGGTTCATCCTTGGGAGCAATTTCCAAACGCCTGAAGGTACCTCGCTCATCTGTAGAAACAATAGTACGCAAGTATAAACACCATGGGACCACGCAGGCGTCATACCGCTCAGGAAGGAGACGCGTTCTGTCTCCTAGAGATGAACGTACTTTGGGTCGAAAAGTGCAAATCCATCCCAGAACTACAGCAAAGGACCTTGTGAAGATGCTGGAGGAAACAGGTACAAAATGGTCTATATCCACAGGCAAACGAGTCCTATATCGAAAAGGGCTCGCAAGCCAAAGAACACATCCCAACCGTGAAGCACAGCATCATGTTGGGGGTGCTTTGCTGCAGGAGGGTCTGGTGCACCACTAGAACACCTGGGAAGGACACTGCAGGGCAAATCAGTTTGCAATTTGAAGTGGTACATATGTGCAACAACCTACTAAATTCATAGTGACAGGTTGCACAAGTAAACAAGGAGCATAGACTATTTCCCTGACCGGGAATCGAACCCGGGCCGCGGCGGTGAGAGCGCCGAATCCTAACCACTAGACCACCAGGGAAGGGTACTAGAGTGAAAATCGGTTCCCAGTGTGAGCTGGTACATACAGTTGAAGTCGTAAGTTTCCATCCACTTAGGCTGGAGTCATTAAAACCTGTTTGTCAACCCCTCCACACATTTCTTGTTAACAAACTATAGTTTTGGCAGTCGGTTAGGACATCTACTTTGTCTATGACACAAGTAATTTTTCCAACAATTGTTTACAGACCGATTATTTCACTTATAATTCAGTGTATCACAAATCCAGTGGGTCAGAAGTTTACATACACTAAGTTGGCTGTGCCTTTAAACAGTTTGGAAAATTCCCGAAAATGATGTCATGGCTTTAGAAGCTTCTGATAGGCTAATTGACATCCTTTGAGTCAATTGGAGGTGTACCTGTAGATGTATTTCAAGGCCTACCTTCAAACTCAGTGCCTCTTTGCTTGACTCCATGGGAAAACCAAAGGAAATCAGCCAAGACCTCAGAAAAAAAATGTAGACCTCCACAAATCTGGTTCATCCTTGGGAGCAATTTCCAAACGCCTGAAGGTACCTCGCTCATCTGTAGAAACAATAGTACGCAAGTATAAACACCATGGGACCACGCAGGCGTCATACCGCTCAGGAAGGAGACGCGTTCTGTCTCCTAGAGATGAACGTACTTTGGGTCGAAAAGTGCAAATCCATCCCAGAACTACAGCAAAGGACCTTGTGAAGATGCTGGAGGAAACAGGTACAAAATGGTCTATATCCACAGGCAAACGAGTCCTATATCGAAAAGGGCTCGCAAGCCAAAGAACACATCCCAACCGTGAAGCACAGCATCATGTTGGGGGTGCTTTGCTGCAGGAGGGTCTGGTGCACCACTAGAACACCTGGGAAGGACACTGCAGGGCAAATCAGTTTGCAATTTGAAGTGGTACATATGTGCAACAACCTACTAAATTCATAGTGACAGGATGCACAACTAAACAAGGAGCATAGACTATAGACTATTTCCTTTACCGGGAATCGAACCCGGGCCGCGGCGGTGAGAGCGCCGAATCCTAACCACTAGACCACCAGGGAAGGGTACTAGAGTGCAAATCGGTTCCCAGTGTGAGCTGGTACATATGTGCGATAACCTTCCATATTCATAGTGACAGGTTGCACAAGTAAACATGTAGCAAAAGAGTAGTTCCCTGACCGGGAATCGAACCCGGGCCGCGGCGGTGAGAGCGCCGAATCCTAACCACTAGACCACCAGGGAAGGGTACTAGAGTGAAAATCGGTTCCCAGTGTGAGCTGGTACATACAGTTGAAGTCGTAAGTTTCCATCCACTTAGGCTGGAGTCATTAAAACCTGTTTGTCAACCCCTCCACACATTTCTTGTTAACAAACTATAGTTTTGGCAGTCGGTTAGGACATCTACTTTGTGCATGACACAAGTAATTTTTCCAACAATTGTTTACAGACCGATTATTTCACTTATAATTCAGTGTATCACAAATCCAGTGGGTCAGAAGTTTACATACACTAAGTTGGCTGTGCCTTTAAACAGTTTGGAAAATTCCCGAAAATGATGTCATGGCTTTAGAAGCTTCTGATAGGCTAATTGACATCCTTTGAGTCAATTGGAGGTGTACCTGTAGATGTATTTCAAGGCCTACCTTCAAACTCAGTGCCTCTTTGCTTGACTCCATGGGAAAACCAAAGGAAATCAGCCAAGACCTCAGAAAAAAAATGTAGACCTCCACAAATCTGGTTCATCCTTGGGAGCAATTTCCAAACGCCTGAAGGTACCTCGCTCATCTGTAGAAACAATAGTACGCAAGTATAAACACCATGGGACCACGCAGGCGTCATACCGCTCAGGAAGGAGACGCGTTCTGTCTCCTAGAGATGAACGTACTTTGGGTCGAAAAGTGCAAATCCATCCCAGAACTACAGCAAAGGACCTTGTGAAGATGCTGGAGGAAACAGGTACAAAATGGTCTATATCCACAGGCAAACGAGTCCTATATCGAAAAGGGCTCGCAAGCCAAAGAACACATCCCAACCGTGAAGCACAGCATCATGTTGGGGGTGCTTTGCTGCAGGAGGGTCTGGTGCACCACTAGAACACCTGGGAAGGACACTGCAGGGCAAATCAGTTTGCAATTTGAAGTGGTACATATGTGCAACAACCTACTAAATTCATAGTGACAGGATGCACAACTAAACAAGGAGCATAGACTATAGACTATTTCCTTTACCGGGAATCGAACCCGGGCCGCGGCGGTGAGAGCGCCGAATCCTAACCACTAGACCACCAGGGAAGGGTACTAGAGTGCAAATCGGTTCCCAGTGTGAGCTGGTACATATGTGCGATAACCTTCCATATTCATAGTGACAGGTTGCACAAGTAAACATGTAGCAAAAGAGTAGTTCCCTGACCGGGAATCGAACCCGGGCCGCGGCGGTGAGAGCGCCGAATCCTAACCACTAGACCACCAGGGAAGGGTACTAGAGTGCAAATCGGTTCCCAGTGTGAGCTGGTACATACAGTTGAAGTCGTAAGTTTCCATCCACTTAGGCTGGAGTCATTAAAACCTGTTTGTCAACCCCTCCACACATTTCTTGTTAACAAACTATAGTTTTGGCAGTCGGTTAGGACATCTACTTTGTGCATGACACAAGTAATTTTTCCAACAATTGTTTACAGACCGATTATTTCACTTATAATTCAGTGTATCACAAATCCAGTGGGTCAGAAGTTTACATACACTAAGTTGGCTGTGCCTTTAAACAGTTTGGAAAATTCCCGAAAATGATGTCATGGCTTTAGAAGCTTCTGATAGGCTAATTGACATCCTTTGAGTCAATTGGAGGTGTACCTGTAGATGTATTTCAAGGCCTACCTTCAAACTCAGTGCCTCTTTGCTTGACTCCATGGGAAAACCAAAGGAAATCAGCCAAGACCTCAGAAAAAAAATGTAGACCTCCACAAATCTGGTTCATCCTTGGGAGCAATTTCCAAACGCCTGAAGGTACCTCGCTCATCTGTAGAAACAATAGTACGCAAGTATAAACACCATGGGACCACGCAGGCGTCATACCGCTCAGGAAGGAGACGCGTTCTGTCTCCTAGAGATGAACGTACTTTGGGTCGAAAAGTGCAAATCCATCCCAGAACTACAGCAAAGGACCTTGTGAAGATGCTGGAGGAAACAGGTACAAAATGGTCTATATCCACAGGCAAACGAGTCCTATATCGAAAAGGGCTCGCAAGCCAAAGAACACATCCCAACCGTGAAGCACAGCATCATGTTGGGGGTGCTTTGCTGCAGGAGGGTCTGGTGCACCACTAGAACACCTGGGAAGGACACTGCAGGGCAAATCAGTTTGCAATTTGAAGTGGTACATATGTGCAACAACCTACTAAATTCATAGTGACAGGATGCACAACTAAACAAGGAGCATAGACTATAGACTATTTCCTTTACCGGGAATCGAACCCGGGCCGCGGCGGTGAGAGCGCCGAATCCTAACCACTAGACCACCAGGGAAGGGTACTAGAGTGCAAATCGGTTCCCAGTGTGAGCTGGTACATATGTGCGATAACCTTCCATATTCATAGTGACAGGTTGCACAAGTAAACATGTAGCAAAAGAGTAGTTCCCTGACCGGGAATCGAACCCGGGCCGCGGCGGTGAGAGCGCCGAATCCTAACCACTAGACCACCAGGGAAGGGTACTAGAGTGCAAATCGGTTCCCAGTGTGAGCTGGTACATACAGTTGAAGTCGTAAGTTTCCATCCACTTAGGCTGGAGTCATTAAAACCTGTTTGTCAACCCCTCCACACATTTCTTGTTAACAAACTATAGTTTTGGCAGTCGGTTAGGACATCTACTTTGTGCATGACACAAGTAATTTTTCCAACAATTGTTTACAGACCGATTATTTCACTTATAATTCAGTGTATCACAAATCCAGTGGGTCAGAAGTTTACATACACTAAGTTGGCTGTGCCTTTAAACAGTTTGGAAAATTCCCGAAAATGATGTCATGGCTTTAGAAGCTTCTGATAGGCTAATTGACATCCTTTGAGTCAATTGGAGGTGTACCTGTAGATGTATTTCAAGGCCTACCTTCAAACTCAGTGCCTCTTTGCTTGACTCCATGGGAAAACCAAAGGAAATCAGCCAAGACCTCAGAAAAAAAATGTAGACCTCCACAAATCTGGTTCATCCTTGGGAGCAATTTCCAAACGCCTGAAGGTACCTCGCTCATCTGTAGAAACAATAGTACGCAAGTATAAACACCATGGGACCACGCAGGCGTCATACCGCTCAGGAAGGAGACGCGTTCTGTCTCCTAGAGATGAACGTACTTTGGGTCGAAAAGTGCAAATCCATCCCAGAACTACAGCAAAGGACCTTGTGAAGATGCTGGAGGAAACAGGTACAAAATGGTCTATATCCACAGGCAAACGAGTCCTATATCGAAAAGGGCTCGCAAGCCAAAGAACACATCCCAACCGTGAAGCACAGCATCATGTTGGGGGTGCTTTGCTGCAGGAGGGTCTGGTGCACCACTAGAACACCTGGGAAGGACACTGCAGGGCAAATCAGTTTGCAATTTGAAGTGGTACATATGTGCAACAACCTACTAAATTCATAGTGACAGGTTGCACAAGTAAACAAGGAGCATAGACTATTTCCCTGACCGGGAATCGAACCCCGGCCGCGGCGGTGAGAGCGCCGAATCCTAACCACTAGACCACCAGGGAAGGGTACTAGAGTGAAAATCGGTTCCCAGTGTGAGCTGGTACATACAGTTGAAGTCGTAAGTTTCCATCCACTTAGGCTGGAGTCATTAAAACCTGTTTGTCAACCCCTCCACACATTTCTTGTTAACAAACTATAGTTTTGGCAGTCGGTTAGGACATCTACTTTGTCTATGACACAAGTAATTTTTCCAACAATTGTTTACAGACCGATTATTTCACTTATAATTCAGTGTATCACAAATCCAGTGGGTCAGAAGTTTACATACACTAAGTTGGCTGTGCCTTTAAACAGTTTGGAAAATTCCCGAAAATGATGTCATGGCTTTAGAAGCTTCTGATAGGCTAATTGACATCCTTTGAGTCAATTGGAGGTGTACCTGTAGATGTATTTCAAGGCCTACCTTCAAACTCAGTGCCTCTTTGCTTGACTCCATGGGAAAACCAAAGGAAATCAGCCAAGACCTCAGAAAAAAAATGTAGACCTCCACAAATCTGGTTCATCCTTGGGAGCAATTTCCAAACGCCTGAAGGTACCTCGCTCATCTGTAGAAACAATAGTACGCAAGTATAAACACCATGGGACCACGCAGGCGTCATACCGCTCAGGAAGGAGACGCGTTCTGTCTCCTAGAGATGAACGTACTTTGGGTCGAAAAGTGCAAATCCATCCCAGAACTACAGCAAAGGACCTTGTGAAGATGCTGGAGGAAACAGGTACAAAATGGTCTATATCCACAGGCAAACGAGTCCTATATCGAAAAGGGCTCGCAAGCCAAAGAACACATCCCAACCGTGAAGCACAGCATCATGTTGGGGGTGCTTTTCTGCAGGAGGGTCTGGTGCACCACTAGAACACCTGGGAAGGACACTGCAGGGCAAATCAGTTTGCAATTTGAAGTGGTACATATGTGCAACAACCTACTAAATTCATAGTGACAGGATGCACAACTAAACAAGGAGCATAGACTATAGACTATTTCCTTTACCGGGAATCGAACCCGGGCCGCGGCGGTGAGAGCGCCGAATCCTAACCACTAGACCACCAGGGAAGGGTACTAGAGTGCAAATCGGTTCCCAGTGTGAGCTGGTACATATGTGCGATAACCTTCCATATTCATAGTGACAGGTTGCACAAGTAAACATGTAGCAAAAGAGTAGTTCCCTGACCGGGAATCGAACCCGGGCCGCGGCGGTGAGAGCGCCGAATCCTAACCACTAGACCACCAGGGAAGGGTACTAGAGTGAAAATCGGTTCCCAGTGTGAGCTGGTACATACAGTTGAAGTCGTAAGTTTCCATCCACTTAGGCTGGAGTCATTAAAACCTGTTTGTCAACCCCTCCACACATTTCTTGTTAACAAACTATAGTTTTGGCAGTCGGTTAGGACATCTACTTTGTGCATGACACAAGTAATTTTTCCAACAATTGTTTACAGACCGATTATTTCACTTATAATTCAGTGTATCACAAATCCAGTGGGTCAGAAGTTTACATACACTAAGTTGGCTGTGCCTTTAAACAGTTTGGAAAATTCCCGAAAATGATGTCATGGCTTTAGAAGCTTCTGATAGGCTAATTGACATCCTTTGAGTCAATTGGAGGTGTACCTGTAGATGTATTTCAAGGCCTACCTTCAAACTCAGTGCCTCTTTGCTTGACTCCATGGGAAAACCAAAGGAAATCAGCCAAGACCTCAGAAAAAAAATGTAGACCTCCACAAATCTGGTTCATCCTTGGGAGCAATTTCCAAACGCCTGAAGGTACCTCGCTCATCTGTAGAAACAATAGTACGCAAGTATAAACACCATGGGACCACGCAGGCGTCATACCGCTCAGGAAGGAGACGCGTTCTGTCTCCTAGAGATGAACGTACTTTGGGTCGAAAAGTGCAAATCCATCCCAGAACTACAGCAAAGGACCTTGTGAAGATGCTGGAGGAAACAGGTACAAAATGGTCTATATCCACAGGCAAACGAGTCCTATATCGAAAAGGGCTCGCAAGCCAAAGAACACATCCCAACCGTGAAGCACAGCATCATGTTGGGGGTGCTTTGCTGCAGGAGGGTCTGGTGCACCACTAGAACACCTGGGAAGGACACTGCAGGGCAAATCAGTTTGCAATTTGAAGTGGTACATATGTGCAACAACCTACTAAATTCATAGTGACAGGATGCACAACTAAACAAGGAGCATAGACTATAGACTATTTCCTTTACCGGGAATCGAACCCGGGCCGCGGCGGTGAGAGTGCCGAATCCTAACCACTAGACCACCAGGGAAGGGTACTAGAGTGGAAATCGGTTCCCAGTGTGAGCTGGTACATATGTGCGATAACCTTCCATATTCATAGTGACAGGTTGCACAAGTAAACATGTAGCAAAAGAGTAGTTCCCTGACCGGGAATCGAACCCGGGCCGCGGCGGTGAGAGCGCCGAATCCTAACCACTAGACCACCAGGGAAGGGTACTAGAGTGAAAATCGGTTCCCAGTGTGAGCTGGTACATACAGTTGAAGTCGTAAGTTTCCATCCACTTAGGCTGGAGTCATTAAAACCTGTTTGTCAACCCCTCCACACATTTCTTGTTAACAAACTATAGTTTTGGCAGGCTAGGGTCAGTTTGTTATATCTGGAGTACTTCTCCTGTCCTATTCGGTGTCCTGTGTGAATCTAAGTGTGCGTTCTCTAATTCTCTCCTTCTCTCTTTCTCTCTCTCGGAGGACCTGAGCCCTAGGACCATGCCCCAGGACTACCTGACATGATGACTCCTTGCTGTCCCCAGTCCACCTGGCTGTGCTGCTGCTCCAGTTTCAACTGTTCTGCCTTATTATTATTCAACCATGCTGATCACTTATGAACATTTGAACATCTTGGCCATGTTCTGTTATAATCTCCACCCGGCACAGCCAGAAGAGGACTGGCCATCCCACATATGCTCTCTCTAATTCTCTCTTTCTTTCTCTCTCTCGGAGGACCTGAGCCCTAGGACCATGCACCAGGAATACCTGACATGATGACTCTTTGCTGTCCCCAGTCCACCTGACTGTGCTGCTGCTCCAGTTTCAACTATTCTGCCTTATTATTATTCGACCATGCTGGTCATTTATGAACATTTGAACATCTTGACCATGTTTTGTTATAATCTCCACCCGGCACAGCCAGAAGAGGACTGGCCACCCCACATAGCCTGGTTCCTCTCTAGGTTTCTTCCTAGGTTTTGGCCTTTCTAGGGAGTTTTTCCTAGCCACCGTGCTTCTTCACCTGCATTGCTTGCTGTTTGGGGTTTTAGGCTGGGTTTCTGTACAGCACTTTGAGATATCAGCTGATGTACGAAGGGCTATATAAAATAAATTTGATTGATTGATTGGTTAGGACATCTACTTTGTGCATGACACAAGTAATTTTTCCAACAATTGTTTACAGACCGATTATTTCACTTATAATTCAGTGTATCACAAATCCAGTGGGTCAGAAGTTTACATACACTAAGTTGGCTGTGCCTTTAAACAGTTTGGAAAATTCCCGAAAATGATGTCATGGCTTTAGAAGCTTCTGATAGGCTAATTGACATCCTTTGAGTCAATTGGAGGTGTACCTGTAGATGTATTTCAAGGCCTACCTTCAAACTCAGTGCCTCTTTGCTTGACTCCATGGGAAAACCAAAGGAAATCAGCCAAGACCTCAGAAAAAAAATGTAGACCTCCACAAATCTGGTTCATCCTTGGGAGCAATTTCCAAACGCCTGAAGGTACCTCGCTCATCTGTAGAAACAATAGTACGCAAGTATAAACACCATGGGACCACGCAGGCGTCATACCGCTCAGGAAGGAGACGCGTTCTGTCTCCTAGAGATGAACGTACTTTGGGTCGAAAAGTGCAAATCCATCCCAGAACTACAGCAAAGGACCTTGTGAAGATGCTGGAGGAAACAGGTACAAAATGGTCTATATCCACAGGCAAACGAGTCCTATATCGAAAAGGGCTCGCAAGCCAAAGAACACATCCCAACCGTGAAGCACAGCATCATGTTGGGGGTGCTTTGCTGCAGGAGGGTCTGGTGCACCACTAGAACACCTGGGAAGGACACTGCAGGGCAAATCAGTTTGCAATTTGAAGTGGTACATATGTGCAACAACCTACTAAATTCATAGTGACAGGATGCACAACTAAACAAGGAGCATAGACTATTTCCTTTACCGGGAATCGAACCCGGGCCGCGGCGGTGAGAGCGCCGAATCCTAACCACTAGACCACCAGGGAAGGGTACTAGAGTGCAAATCGGTTCCCAGTGTGAGCTGGTACATATGTGCGATAACCTTCCATATTCATAGTGACAGGTTGCACAAGTAAACAAGGAGCATAGACTATTTCCCTGACCGGGAATCGAACCCGGGCCGCAGCGGTGAGAGCGCCGAATCCTAACCACTAGACCACCAGGGAAGGGTACTAGAGTGAAAATCGGTTCCCAGTGTGAGCTGGTACATACAGTTGAAGTCGTAAGTTTCCATCCACTTAGGCTGGAGTCATTAAAACCTGTTTGTCAACCCCTCCACACATTTCTTGTTAACAAACTATAGTTTTGGCAGTCGGTTAGGACATCTACTTTGTCTATGACACAAGTAATTTTTCCAACAATTGTTTACAGACCGATTATTTCACTTATAATTCAGTGTATCACAAATCCAGTGGGTCAGAAGTTTACATACACTAAGTTGGCTGTGCCTTTAAACAGTTTGGAAAATTCCCGAAAATGATGTCATGGCTTTAGAAGCTTCTGATAGGCTAATTGACATCCTTTGAGTCAATTGGAGGTGTACCTGTAGATGTATTTCAAGGCCTACCTTCAAACTCAGTGCCTCTTTGCTTGACTCCATGGGAAAACCAAAGGAAATCAGCCAAGACCTCAGAAAAAAAATGTAGACCTCCACAAATCTGGTTCATCCTTGGGAGCAATTTCCAAACGCCTGAAGGTACCTCGCTCATCTGTAGAAACAATAGTACGCAAGTATAAACACCATGGGACCACGCAGGCGTCATACCGCTCAGGAAGGAGACGCGTTCTGTCTCCTAGAGATGAACGTACTTTGGGTCGAAAAGTGCAAATCCATCCCAGAACTACAGCAAAGGACCTTGTGAAGATGCTGGAGGAAACAGGTACAAAATGGTCTATATCCACAGGCAAACGAGTCCTATATCGAAAAGGGCTCGCAAGCCAAAGAACACATCCCAACCGTGAAGCACAGCATCATGTTGGGGGTGCTTTGCTGCAGGAGGGTCTGGTGCACCACTAGAACACCTGGGAAGGACACTGCAGGGCAAATCAGTTTGCAATTTGAAGTGGTACATATGTGCAACAACCTACTAAATTCATAGTGACAGGATGCACAACTAAACAAGGAGCATAGACTATAGACTATTTCCTTTACCGGGAATCGAACCCGGGCCGCGGCGGTGAGAGCGCCGAATCCTAACCACTAGACCACCAGGGAAGGGTACTAGAGTGCAAATCGGTTCCCAGTGTGAGCTGGTACATATGTGCGATAACCTTCCATATTCATAGTGACAGGTTGCACAAGTAAACATGTAGCAAAAGAGTAGTTCCCTGACCGGGAATCGAACCCGGGCCCCGGCGGTGAGAGCGCCGAATCCTAACCACTAGACCACCAGGGAAGGGTACTAGAGTGAAAATCGGTTCCCAGTGTGAGCTGGTACATACAGTTGAAGTCGTAAGTTTCCATCCACTTAGGCTGGAGTCATTAAAACCTGTTTGTCAACCCCTCCACACATTTCTTGTTAACAAACTATAGTTTTGGCAGGCTAGGGTCAGTTTGTTATATCTGGAGTACTTCTCCTGTCCTATTCGGTGTCCTGTGTGAATCTAAGTGTGCGTTCTCTAATTCTCTCCTTCTCTCTTTCTCTCTCTCGGAGGACCTGAGCCCTAGGACCATGCCCCAGGACTACCTGACATGATGACTCCTTGCTGTCCCCAGTCCACCTGGCTGTGCTGCTGCTCCAGTTTCAACTGTTCTGCCTTATTATTATTCAACCATGCTGATCATTTATGAACATTTGAACATCTTGGCCATGTTCTGTTATAATCTCCACCCGGCACAGCCAGAAGAGGACTGGCCATCCCACATATGCTCTCTCTAATTCTCTCTTTCTTTCTCTCTCTCGGAGGACCTGAGCCCTAGGACCATGCACCAGGAATACCTGACATGATGACTCTTTGCTGTCCCCAGTCCACCTGACTGTGCTGCTGCTCCAGTTTCAACTATTCTGCCTTATTATTATTCGACCATGCTGGTCATTTATGAACATTTGAACATCTTGACCATGTTTTGTTATAATCTCCACCCGGCACAGCCAGAAGAGGACTGGCCACCCCACATAGCCTGGTTCCTCTCTAGGTTTCTTCCTAGGTTTTGGCCTTTCTAGGGAGTTTTTCCTAGCCACCGTGCTTCTTCACCTGCATTGCTTGCTGTTTGGGGTTTTAGGCTGGGTTTCTGTACAGCACTTTGAGATATCAGCTGATGTACGAAGGGCTATATAAAATAAATTTGATTGATTGATTGGTTAGGACATCTACTTTGTGCATGACACAAGTAATTTTTCCAACAATTGTTTACAGACCGATTATTTCACTTATAATTCAGTGTATCACAAATCCAGTGGGTCAGAAGTTTACATACACTAAGTTGGCTGTGCCTTTAAACAGTTTGGAAAATTCCCGAAAATGATGTCATGGCTTTAGAAGCTTCTGATAGGCTAATTGACATCCTTTGAGTCAATTGGAGGTGTACCTGTAGATGTATTTCAAGGCCTACCTTCAAACTCAGTGCCTCTTTGCTTGACTCCATGGGAAAACCAAAGGAAATCAGCCAAGACCTCAGAAAAAAAATGTAGACCTCCACAAATCTGGTTCATCCTTGGGAGCAATTTCCAAACGCCTGAAGGTACCTCGCTCATCTGTAGAAACAATAGTACGCAAGTATAAACACCATGGGACCACGCAGGCGTCATACCGCTCAGGAAGGAGACGCGTTCTGTCTCCTAGAGATGAACGTACTTTGGGTCGAAAAGTGCAAATCCATCCCAGAACTACAGCAAAGGACCTTGTGAAGATGCTGGAGGAAACAGGTACAAAATGGTCTATATCCACAGGCAAACGAGTCCTATATCGAAAAGGGCTCGCAAGCCAAAGAACACATCCCAACCGTGAAGCACAGCATCATGTTGGGGGTGCTTTGCTGCAGGAGGGTCTGGTGCACCACTAGAACACCTGGGAAGGACACTGCAGGGCAAATCAGTTTGCAATTTGAAGTGGTACATATGTGCAACAACCTACTAAATTCATAGTGACAGGATGCACAACTAAACAAGGAGCATAGACTATTTCCTTTACCGGGAATCGAACCCGGGCCGCGGCGGTGAGAGCGCCGAATCCTAACCACTAGACCACCAGGGAAGGGTACTAGAGTGCAAATCGGTTCCCAGTGTGAGCTGGTACATATGTGCGATAACCTTCCATATTCATAGTGACAGGTTGCACAAGTAAACATGTAGCAAAAGAGTAGTTCCCTGACCGGGAATCGAACCCGGGCCGCGGCGGTGAGAGCGCCGAATCCTAACCACTAGACCACCAGGGAAGGGTACTAGAGTGAAAATCGGTTCCCAGTGTGAGCTGGTACATACAGTTGAAGTCGTAAGTTTCCATCCACTTAGGCTGGAGTCATTAAAACCTGTTTGTCAACCCCTCCACACATTTCTTGTTAACAAACTATAGTTTTGGCAGTCGGTTAGGACATCTACTTTGTGCATGACACAAGTAATTTTTCCAACAATTGTTTACAGACCGATTATTTCACTTATAATTCAGTGTATCACAAATCCAGTGGGTCAGAAGTTTACATACACTAAGTTGGCTGTGCCTTTAAACAGTTTGGAAAATTCCCGAAAATGATGTCATGGCTTTAGAAGCTTCTGATAGGCTAATTGACATCCTTTGAGTCAATTGGAGGTGTACCTGTAGATGTATTTCAAGGCCTACCTTCAAACTCAGTGCCTCTTTGCTTGACTCCATGGGAAAACCAAAGGAAATCAGCCAAGACCTCAGAAAAAAAATGTAGACCTCCACAAATCTGGTTCATCCTTGGGAGCAATTTCCAAACGCCTGAAGGTACCTCGCTCATCTGTAGAAACAATAGTACGCAAGTATAAACACCATGGGACCACGCAGGCGTCATACCGCTCAGGAAGGAGACGCGTTCTGTCTCCTAGAGATGAACGTACTTTGGGTCGAAAAGTGCAAATCCATCCCAGAACTACAGCAAAGGACCTTGTGAAGATGCTGGAGGAAACAGGTACAAAATGGTCTATATCCACAGGCAAACGAGTCCTATATCGAAAAGGGCTCGCAAGCCAAAGAACACATCCCAACCGTGAAGCACAGCATCATGTTGGGGGTGCTTTGCTGCAGGAGGGTCTGGTGCACCACTAGAACACCTGGGAAGGACACTGCAGGGCAAATCAGTTTGCAATTTGAAGTGGTACATATGTGCAACAACCTACTAAATTCATAGTGACAGGATGCACAACTAAACAAGGAGCATAGACTATAGACTATTTCCTTTACCGGGAATCGAACCCGGGCCACGGCGGTGAGAGCGCCGAATCCTAACCACTAGACCACCAGGGAAGGGTACTAGAGTGGAAATCGGTTCCCAGTGTGAGCTGGTACATATGTGCGATAACCTTCCATATTCATAGTGACAGGTTGCACAAGTAAACATGTAGCAAAAGAGTAGTTCCCTGACCGGGAATCGAACCCGGGCCGCGGCGGTGAGAGCGCCGAATCCTAACCACTAGACCACCAGGGAAGGGTACTAGAGTGAAAATCGGTTCCCAGTGTGAGCTGGTACATACAGTTGAAGTCGTAAGTTTCCATCCACTTAGGCTGGAGTCATTAAAACCTGTTTGTCAACCCCTCCACACATTTCTTGTTAACAAACTATAGTTTTGGCAGTCGGTTAGGACATCTACTTTGTGCATGACACAAGTAATTTTTCCAACAATTGTTTACAGACCGATTATTTCACTTATAATTCAGTGTATCACAAATCCAGTGGGTCAGAAGTTTACATACACTAAGTTGGCTGTGCCTTTAAACAGTTTGGAAAATTCCCGAAAATGATGTCATGGCTTTAGAAGCTTCTGATAGGCTAATTGACATCCTTTGAGTCAATTGGAGGTGTACCTGTAGATGTATTTCAAGGCCTACCTTCAAACTCAGTGCCTCTTTGCTTGACTCCATGGGAAAACCAAAGGAAATCAGCCAAGACCTCAGAAAAAAAATGTAGACCTCCACAAATCTGGTTCATCCATGGGAGCAATTTCCAAACGCCTGAAGGTACCTCGCTCATCTGTAGAAACAATAGTACGCAAGTATAAACACCATGGGACCACGCAGGCGTCATACCGCTCAGGAAGGAGACGCGTTCTGTCTCCTAGAGATGAACGTACTTTGGGTCGAAAAGTGCAAATCCATCCCAGAACTACAGCAAAGGACCTTGTGAAGATGCTGGAGGAAACAGGTACAAAATGGTCTATATCCACAGGCAAACGAGTCCTATATCGAAAAGGGCTCGCAAGCCAAAGAACACATCCCAACCGTGAAGCACAGCATCATGTTGGGGGTGCTTTGCTGCAGGAGGGTCTGGTGCACCACTAGAACACCTGGGAAGGACACTGCAGGGCAAATCAGTTTGCAATTTGAAGTGGTACATATGTGCAACAACCTACTAAATTCATAGTGACAGGATGCACAACTAAACAAGGAGCATAGACTATAGACTATTTCCTTTACCGGGAATCGAACCCGGGCCGCGGCGGTGAGAGCGCCGAATCCTAACCACTAGACCACCAGGGAAGGGTACTAAAGTGGAAATCGGTTCCCAGTGTGAGCTGGTACATATGTGCGATAACCTTCCATATTCATAGTGACAGGTTGCACAAGTAAACATGTAGCAAAAGAGTAGTTCCCTGACCGGGAATCGAACCCGGGCCGCGGCGGTGAGAGCGCCGAATCCTAACCACTAGACCACCAGGGAAGGGTACTAGAGTGAAAATCGGTTCCCAGTGTGAGCTGGTACATACAGTTGAAGTCGTAAGTTTCCATCCACTTAGGCTGGAGTCATTAAAACCTGTTTGTCAACCCCTCCACACATTTCTTGTTAACAAACTATAGTTTTGGCAGTCGGTTAGGACATCTACTTTGTGCATGACACAAGTAATTTTTCCAACAATTGTTTACAGACCGATTATTTCACTTATAATTCAGTGTATCACAAATCCAGTGGGTCAGAAGTTTACATACACTAAGTTGGCTGTGCCTTTAAACAGTTTGGAAAATTCCCGAAAATGATGTCATGGCTTTAGAAGCTTCTGATAGGCTAATTGACATCCTTTGAGTCAATTGGAGGTGTACCTGTAGATGTATTTCAAGGCCTACCTTCAAACTCAGTGCCTCTTTGCTTGACTCCATGGGAAAACCAAAGGAAATCAGCCAAGACCTCAGAAAAAAAATGTAGACCTCCACAAATCTGGTTCATCCTTGGGAGCAATTTCCAAACGCCTGAAGGTACCTCGCTCATCTGTAGAAACAATAGTACGCAAGTATAAACACCATGGGACCACGCAGGCGTCATACCGCTCAGGAAGGAGACGCGTTCTGTCTCCTAGAGATGAACGTACTTTGGGTCGAAAAGTGCAAATCCATCCCAGAACTACAGCAAAGGACCTTGTGAAGATGCTGGAGGAAACAGGTACAAAATGGTCTATATCCACAGGCAAACGAGTCCTATATCGAAAAGGGCTCGCAAGCCAAAGAACACATCCCAACCGTGAAGCACAGCATCATGTTGGGGGTGCTTTGCTGCAGGAGGGTCTGGTGCACCACTAGAACACCTGGGAAGGACACTGCAGGGCAAATCAGTTTGCAATTTGAAGTGTATATGTGCAACAACCTACTAAATTCATAGTGACAGGATGCACAACTAAACAAGGAGCATAGACTATAGACTATTTCCTTTACCGGGAATCGAACCCGGGCCGCGGTGGTGAGAGCGCCGAATCCTAACCACTAGACCACCAGGGAAGGGTACTAGAGTGCAAATCGGTTCCCAGTGTGAGCTGGTACATATGTGCGATAACCTTCCATATTCATAGTGACAGGTTGCACAAGTAAACATGTAGCAAAAGAGTAGTTCCCTGACCGGGAATCGAACCCGGGCCGCGGCGGTGAGAGCGCCGAATCCTAACCACTAGACCACCAGTGAAGGGTACTAGAGTGAAAATCGGTTCCCAGTGTGAGCTGGTACATACAGTTGAAGTCGTAAGTTTCCATCCACTTAGGCTGGAGTCATTAAAACCTGTTTGTCAACCCCTCCACACATTTCTTGTTAACAAACTATAGTTTTGGCAGTCGGTTAGGACATCTACTTTGTGCATGACACAAGTAATTTTTCCAACAATTGTTTACAGACCGATTATTTCACTTATAATTCAGTGTATCACAAATCCAGTGGGTCAGAAGTTTACATACACTAAGTTGTCATGGCTTTAGAAGCTTCTGATAGGCTAATTGACATCCTTTGAGTCAATTGGAGGTGTACCTGTAGATGTATTTCAAGGCCTACCTTCAAACTCAGTGCCTCTTTGCTTGACTCCATGGGAAAACCAAAGGAAATCAGCCAAGACCTCAGAAAAAAAATGTAGACCTCCACAAATCTGGTTCATCCTTGGGAGCAATTTCCAAACGCCTGAAGGTACCTCGCTCATCTGTAGAAACAATAGTACGCAAGTATAAACACCATGGGACCACGCAGGCGTCATACCGCTCAGGAAGGAGACGCGTTCTGTCTCCTAGAGATGAACGTACTTTGGGTCGAAAAGTGCAAATCCATCCCAGAACTACAGCAAAGGACCTTGTGAAGATGCTGGAGGAAACAGGTACAAAATGGTCTATATC
This sequence comes from Oncorhynchus mykiss, assembly GCF_057628025.1. Classification (NCBI taxonomy): domain Eukaryota; kingdom Metazoa; phylum Chordata; class Actinopteri; order Salmoniformes; family Salmonidae; genus Oncorhynchus; species Oncorhynchus mykiss. Next base: position 14,269,827 of record NC_143040.1, on the reverse strand, counting down.
CACAGGCAAACGAGTCCTATATCGAAAAGGGCTCGCAAGCCAAAGAACACATCCCAACCGTGAAGCACAGCATCATGTTGGGGGTGCTTTGCTGCAGGAGGGTCTGGTGCACCACTAGAACACCTGGGAAGGACACTGCAGGGCAAATCAGTTTGCAATTTGAAGTGGTACATATGTGCAACAACCTACTAAATTCATAGTGACAGGATGCACAACTAAACAAGGAGCATAGACTATAGACTATTTCCTTTACCGGGAATCGAACCTGGGCCGCGAACCCGGGCCGCGGCGGTGAGAGCGCCGAATCCTAACCACTAGACCACCAGGGAAGGGTACTAGAGTGCAAATCGGTTCCCAGTGTGAGCTGGTACATATGTGCGATAACCTTCCATATTCATAGTGACAGGTTGCACAAGTAAACATGTAGCAAAAGAGTAGTTCCCTGACCGGGAATCGAACCCGGGCCGCGGCGGTGAGAGCGCCAAATCCTAACCACTAGACCACCAGGGAAGGGTACTAGAGTGCAAATCGGTTCCCAGTGTGAGCTGGTACATACAGTTGAAGTCGTAAGTTTCCATCCACTTAGGCTGGAGTCATTAAAACCTGTTTGTCAACCCCTCCACACATTTCTTGTTAACAAACTATAGTTTTGGCAGTCGGTTAGGACATCTACTTTGTGCATGACACAAGTAATTTTTCCAACAATTGTTTACAGACCGATTATTTCACTTATAATTCAGTGTATCACAAATCCAGTGGGTCAGAAGTTTACATACACTAAGTTGGCTGTGCCTTTAAACAGTTTGGAAAATTCCCGAAAATGATGTCATGGCTTTAGAAGCTTCTGATAGGCTAATTGACATCCTTTTAGTCAATTGGAGGTGTACCTGTAGATGTATTTCAAGGCCTACCTTCAAACTCAGTGCCTCTTTGCTTGACTCCATGGGAAAACCAAAGGAAATCAGCCAAGACCTCAGAAAAAAAATGTAGACCTCCACAAATCTGGTTCATCCTTGGGAGCAATTTCCAAACGCCTGAAGGTACCTCGCTCATCTGTAGAAACAATAGTACGCAAGTATAAACACCATGGGACCACGCAGGCGTCATACCGCTCAGGAAGGAGACGCGTTCTGTCTCCTAGAGATGAACGTACTTTGGGTCGAAAAGTGCAAATCCATCCCAGAACTACAGCAAAGGACCTTGTGAAGATGCTGGAGGAAACAGGTACAAAATGGTCTATATCCACAGGCAAACGAGTCCTATATCGAAAAGGGCTCGCAAGCCAAAGAACACATCCCAACCGTGAAGCACAGCATCATGTTGGGGGTGCTTTGCTGCAGGAGGGTCTGGTGCACCACTAGAACACCTGGGAAGGACACTGCAGGGCAAATCAGTTTGCAATTTGAAGTGGTACATATGTGCAACAACCTACTAAATTCATAGTGACAGGATGCACAACTAAACAAGGAGCATAGACTATTTCCTTTACCGGGAATCGAACCCGGGCCGCGGCGGTGAGAGCGCCGAATCCTAACCACTAGAGTGCAAATCGGTTCCCAGTGTGAGCTGGTACATATGTGCGATAACCTTCCATATTCATAGTGACAGGTTGCACAAGTAAACATGTAGCAAAAGAGTAGTTCCCTGACCGGGAATCGAACCCGGGCCGCGGCGGTGAGAGCGCCGAATCCTAACCACTAGACCACCAGGGAAGGGTACTAGAGTGCAAATCGGTTCCCAGTGTGAGCTGGTACATATGTGCGATAACCTTCCATATTCATAGTGACAGGTTGCACAAGTAAACATGTAGCAAAAGAGTAGTTCCCTGACCGGGAATCGAACCCGGGCCGCGGCGGTGAGAGCGCCGAATCCTAACCACTAGACCACCAGGGAAGGGTACTAGAGTGAAAATCGGTTCCCAGTGTGAGCTGGTACATACAGTTGAAGTCGTAAGTTTCCATCCACTTAGGCTGGAGTCATTAAAACCTGTTTGTCAACCCCTCCACACATTTCTTGTTAACAAACTATAGTTTTGGCAGTCGGTTAGGACATCTACTTTGTGCATGACACAAGTAATTTTTCCAACAATTGTTTACAGACCGATTATTTCACTTATAATTCAGTGTATCACAAATCCAGTGGGTCAGAAGTTTACATACACTAAGTTGGCTGTGCCTTTAAACAGTTTGGAAAATTCCCGAAAATGATGTCATGGCTTTAGAAGCTTCTGATAGGCTAATTGACATCCTTTGAGTCAATTGGAGGTGTACCTGTAGATGTATTTCAAGGCCTACCTTCAAACTCAGTGCCTCTTTGCTTGACTCCATGGGAAAACCAAAGGAAATCAGCCAAGACCTCAGAAAAAAAATGTAGACCTCCACAAATCTGGTTCATCCTTGGGAGCAATTTCCAAACGCCTGAAGGTACCTCGCTCATCTGTAGAAACAATAGTACGCAAGTATAAACACCATGGGACCACGCAGGCGTCATACCGCTCAGGAAGGAGACGCGTTCTGTCTCCTAGAGATGAACGTACTTTGGGTCGAAAAGTGCAAATCCATCCCAGAACTACAGCAAAGGACCTTGTGAAGATGCTGGAGGAAACAGGTACAAAATGGTCTATATCCACAGGCAAACGAGTCCTATATCGAAAAGGGCTCGCAAGCCAAAGAACACATCCCAACCGTGAAGCACAGTATCATGTTGGGGGTGCTTTGCTGCAGGAGGGTCTGGTGCACCACTAGAACACCTGGGAAGGACACTGCAGGGCAAATCAGTTTGCAATTTGAAGTGGTACATATGTGCAACAACCTACTAAATTCATAGTGACAGGATGCACAACTAAACAAGGAGCATAGACTATTTCCTTTACCGGGAATCGAACCCGGGCCGCGGCGGTGAGAGCGCCGAATCCTAACCACTAGACCACCAGGGAAGGGTACTAGAGTGCAAATCGGTTCCCAGTGTGAGCTGGTACATATGTGCGATAACCTTCCATATTCATAGTGACAGGTTGCACAAGTAAACATGTAGCAAAAGAGTAGTTCCCTGACCGGGAATCGAACCCGGGCCGCGGCGGTGAGAGCGCCGAATCCTAACCACTAGACCACCAGGGAAGGGTACTAGCCAAAGAACACATCCCAACCGTGAAGCACAGCATCATGTTGGGGGTGCTTTGCTGCAGGAGGGTCTGGTGCACCACTAGAACACCTGGGAAGGACACTGCAGGGCAAATCAGTTTGCAATTTGAAGTGGTACATATGTGCAACAACCTACTAAATTCATAGTGACAGGATGCACAACTAAACAAGGAGCATAGACTATAGACTATTTCCTTTACCGGGAATCGAACCCGGGCCGCGGCGGTGAGAGCGCTGAATCCTAACCACTAGACCACCAGGGAAGGGTACTAGAGTGGAAATCGGTTCCCAGTGTGAGCTGGTACATATGTGCGATAACCTTCCATATTCATAGTGACAGGTTGCACAAGTAAACATGTAGCAAAAGAGTAGTTCCCTGACCGGGAATCGAACCCGGGCCGCGGCGGTGAGAGCGCCGAATCCTAACCACTAGACCACCAGGGAAGGGTACTAGAGTGAAAATCGGTTCCCAGTGTGAGCTGGTACATACAGTTGAAGTCGTAAGTTTCCATCCACTTAGGCTGGAGTCATTAAAACCTGTTTGTCAACCCCTCCACACATTTCTTGTTAACAAACTATAGTTTTGGCAGTCGGTTAGGACATCTACTTTGTGCATGACACAAGTAATTTTTCCAACAATTGTTTACAGACCGATTATTTCACTTATAATTCAGTGTATCACAAATCCAGTGGGTCAGAAGTTTACATACACTAAGTTGGCTGTGCCTTTAAACAGTTTGGAAAATTCCCGAAAATGATGTCATGGCTTTAGAAGCTTCTGATAGGCTAATTGACATCCTTTGAGTCAATTGGAGGTGTACCTGTAGATGTATTTCAAGGCCTACCTTCAAACTCAGTGCCTCTTTGCTTGACTCCATGGGAAAACCAAAGGAAATCAGCCAAGACCTCAGAAAAAAAATGTAGACCTCCACAAATCTGGTTCATCCTTGGGAGCAATTTCCAAACGCCTGAAGGTACCTCGCTCATCTGTAGAAACAATAGTACGCAAGTATAAACACCATGGGACCACGCAGGCGTCATACCGCTCAGGAAGGAGACGCGTTCTGTCTCCTAGAGATGAACGTACTTTGGGTCGAAAAGTGCAAATCCATCCCAGAACTACAGCAAAGGACCTTGTGAAGATGCTGGAGGAAACAGGTACAAAATGGTCTATATCCACAGGCAAACGAGTCCTATATCGAAAAGGGCTCGCAAGCCAAAGAACACATCCCAACCGTGAAGCACAGCATCATGTTGGGGGTGCTTTGCTGCAGGAGGGTCTGGTGCACCACTAGAACACCTGGGAAAGACACTGCAGGGCAAATCAGTTTGCAATTTGAAGTGGTACATATGTGCAACAACCTACTAAATTCATAGTGACAGGATGCACAACTAAACAAGGAGCATAGACTATTTCCTTTACCAGGAATCGAACCCGGGCCGCGGCGGTGAGAGCGCCGAATCCTAACCACTAGACCACCAGGGAAGGGTACTAGAGTGCAAATCGGTTCCCAGTGTGAGCTGGTACATATGTGCGATAACCTTCCATATTCATAGTGACAGGTTGCACAAGTAAACATGTAGCAAAAGAGTAGTTCCCTGACCGGGAATCGAGACCACCAGGGAAGGGTACTAGAGTGCAAATCGGTTCCCAGTGTGAGCTGGTACATACAGTTGAAGTCGTAAGTTTCCATCCACTTAGGCTGGAGTCATTAAAACCTGTTTGTCAACCCCTCCACACATTTCTTGTTAACAAACTATAGTTTTGGCAGTCGGTTAGGACATCTACTTTGTGCATGACACAAGTAATTCTTCCAACAATTGTTTACAGACCGATTATTTCACTTATAATTCAGTGTATCACAAATCCAGTGGGTCAGAAGTTTACATACACTAAGTTGGCTGTGCCTTTAAACAGTTTGGAAAATTCCCGAAAATGATGTCATGGCTTTAGAAGCTTCTGATAGGCTAATTGACATCCTTTGAGTCAATTGGAGGTGTACCTGTAGATGTATTTCAAGGCCTACCTTCAAACTCAGTGCCTCTTTGCTTGACTCCATGGGAAAACCAAAGGAAATCAGCCAAGACCTCAGAAAAAAAATGTAGACCTCCACAAATCTGGTTCATCCTTGGGAGCAATTTCCAAACGCCTGAAGGTACCTCGCTCATCTGTAGAAACAATAGTACGCAAGTATAAACACCATGGGACCACGCAGGCGTCATACCGCTCAGGAAGGAGACGCGTTCTGTCTCCTAGAGATGAACGTACTTTGGGTCGAAAAGTGCAAATCCATCCCAGAACTACAGCAAAGGACCTTGTGAAGATGCTGGAGGAAACAGGTACAAAATGGTCTATATCCACAGGCAAACGAGTCCTATATCGAAAAGGGCTCCAAGCCAAAGAACACATCCCAACCGTGAAGCACAGCATCATGTTGGGGGTGCTTTGCTGCAGGAGGGTCTGGTGCACCACTAGAACACCTGGGAAGGACACTGCAGGGCAAATCAGTTTGCAATTTGAAGTGGTACATATGTGCAACAACCTACTAAATTCATAGTGACAGGATGCACAACTAAACAAAGAGCATAGACTATAGACTATTTCCTTTACCGGGAATCGAACCCGGGCCGCGGCGGTGAGAGCACCGAATCCTAACCACTAGACCACCAGGGAAGGGTACTAGAGTGCAAATCGGTTCCCAGTGTGAGCTGGTACATATGTGCGATAACCTTCCATATTCATAGTGACAGGTTGCACAAGTAAACATGTAGCAAAAGAGTAGTTCCCTGACCGGGAATCGAACCCGGGCCGCGGCGGTGAGAGCGCCGAATCCTAACCACTAGACCACCAGGGAAGGGTACTAGAGTGGAAATCGGTTCCCAGTGTGAGCTGGTACATATGTGCGATAACCTTCCATATTCATAGTGACAGGTTGCACAAGTAAACATGTAGCAAAAGAGTAGTTCCCTGACCGGGAATCGAACCCGGGCCGCGGCGGTGAGAGCGCCGAATCCTAACCACTAGACCACCAGGGAAGGGTACTAGCCAAAGAACACATCCCAACCGTGAAGCACAGCATCATGTTGGGGGTGCTTTGCTGCAGGAGGGTCTGGTGCACCACTAGAACACCTGGGAAGGACACTGCAGGGCAAATCAGTTTGCAATTTGAAGTGGTACATATGTGCAACAACCTACTAAATTCATAGTGACAGGATGCACAACTAAACAAGGAGCATAGACTATAGACTATTTCCTTTACCGGGAATCGAACCCGGGCCGCGGCGGTGAGAGCGCTGAATCCTAACCACTAGACCACCAGGGAAGGGTACTAGAGTGGAAATCGGTTCCCAGTGTGAGCTGGTACATATGTGCGATAACCTTCCATATTCATAGTGACAGGTTGCACAAGTAAACATGTAGCAAAAGAGTAGTTCCCTGACCGGGAATCGAACCCGGGCCGCGGCGGTGAGAGCGCCGAATCCTAACCACTAGACCACCAGGGAAGGGTACTAGAGTGAAAATCGGTTCCCAGTGTGAGCTGGTACATACAGTTGAAGTCGTAAGTTTCCATCCACTTAGGCTGGAGTCATTAAAACCTGTTTGTCAACCCCTCCACACATTTCTTGTTAACAAACTATAGTTTTGGCAGTCGGTTAGGACATCTACTTTGTGCATGACACAAGTAATTTTTCCAACAATTGTTTACAGACCGATTATTTCACTTATAATTCAGTGTATCACAAATCCAGTGGGTCAGAAGTTTACATACACTAAGTTGGCTGTGCCTTTAAACAGTTTGGAAAATTCCCGAAAATGATGTCATGGCTTTAGAAGCTTCTGATAGGCTAATTGACATCCTTTGAGTCAATTGGAGGTGTACCTGTAGATGTATTTCAAGGCCTACCTTCAAACTCAGTGCCTCTTTGCTTGACTCCATGGGAAAACCAAAGGAAATCAGCCAAGACCTCAGAAAAAAAATGTAGACCTCCACAAATCTGGTTCATCCTTGGGAGCAATTTCCAAACGCCTGAAGGTACCTCGCTCATCTGTAGAAACAATAGTACGCAAGTATAAACACCATGGGACCACGCAGGCGTCATACCGCTCAGGAAGGAGACGCGTTCTGTCTCCTAGAGATGAACGTACTTTGGGTCGAAAAGTGCAAATCCATCCCAGAACTACAGCAAAGGACCTTGTGAAGATGCTGGAGGAAACAGGTACAAAATGGTCTATATCCACAGGCAAACGAGTCCTATATCGAAAAGGGCTCGCAAGCCAAAGAACACATCCCAACCGTGAAGCACAGCATCATGTTGGGGGTGCTTTGCTGCAGGAGGGTCTGGTGCACCACTAGAACACCTGGGAAGGACACTGCAGGGCAAATCAGTTTGCAATTTGAAGTGGTACATATGTGCAACAACCTACTAAATTCATAGTGACAGGATGCACAACTAAACAAGGAGCATAGACTATAGACTATTTCCTTTACCGGGAATCGAACCCGGGCCGCGGCGGTGAGAGCGCCGAATCCTAACCACTAGACCACCAGGGAAGGGTACTAGAGTGGAAATCGGTTCCCAGTGTGAGCTGGTACATATGTGCGATAACCTTCCATATTCATAGTGACAGGTTGCACAAGTAAACATGTAGCAAAAGAGTAGTTCCCTGACCGGGAATCGAACCCGGGCCGCGGCGGTGAGAGCGCCGAATCCTAACCACTAGACCACCAGGGAAGGGTACTAGAGTGAAAATCGGTTCCCAGTGTGAGCTGGTACATACAGTTGAAGTCGTAAGTTTCCATCCACTTAGGCTGGAGTCATTAAAACCTGTTTGTCAACCCCTCCACACATTTCTTGTTAACAAACTATAGTTTTGGCAGTCGGTTAGGACATCTACTTTGTGCATGCCACAAGTAATTTTTCCAACAATTGTTTACAGACCGATTATTTCACTTATAATTCAGTGTATCACAAATCCAGTGGGTCAGAAGTTTACATACACTAAGTTGGCTGTGCCTTTAAACAGTTTGGAAAATTCCCGAAAATGATGTCATGGCTTTAGAAGCTTCTGATAGGCTAATTGACATCCTTTGAGTCAATTGGAGGTGTACCTGTAGATGTATTTCAAGGCCTACCTTCAAACTCAGTGCCTCTTTGCTTGACTCCATGGGAAAACCAAAGGAAATCAGCCAAGACCTCAGAAAAAAAATGTAGACCTCCACAAATCTGGTTCATCCATGGGAGCAATTTCCAAACGCCTGAAGGTACCTCGCTCATCTGTAGAAACAATAGTACGCAAGTATAAACACCATGGGACCACGCAGGCGTCATACCGCTCAGGAAGGAGACGCGTTCTGTCTCCTAGAGATGAACGTACTTTGGGTCGAAAAGTGCAAATCCATCCCAGAACTACAGCAAAGGACCTTGTGAAGATGCTGGAGGAAACAGGTACAAAATGGTCTATATCCACAGGCAAACGAGTCCTATATCGAAAAGGGCTCGCAAGCCAAAGAACACATCCCAACCGTGAAGCACAGCATCATGTTGGGGGTGCTTTGCTGCAGGAGGGTCTGGTGCACCACTAGAACACCTGGGAAGGACACTGCAGGGCAAATCAGTTTGCAATTTGAAGTGGTACATATGTGCAACAACCTACTAAATTCATAGTGACAGGTTGCACAAGTAAACAAGGAGCATAGACTATTGCCCTGACCGGGAATCGAACCCGGGCCGCGGCGGTGAGAGCGCCGAATCCTAACCACTAGACCACCAGGGAAGGGTACTAGAGTGCAAATCGGTTCCCAGTGTGAGCTGGTACATATGTGCGATAACCTTCCATATTCATAGTGACAGGTTGCACAAGTAAACATGTAGCAAAAGAGTAGTTCCCTGACCGGGAATCGAACCCGGGCCGCGAGAGCGCCGAATCCTAACCACTAGACCACCAGGGAAGGGTACTAGAGTGAAAATCGGTTCCCAGTGTGAGCTGGTACATACAGTTGAAGTCGTAAGTTTCCATCCACTTAGGCTGGAGTCATTAAAACCTGTTTGTCAACCCCTCCACACATTTCTTGTTAACAAACTATAGTTTTGGCAGTCGGTTAGGACATCTACTTTGTGCATGACACAAGTAATTTTTCCAACAATTGTTTACAGACCGATTATTTCACTTATAATTCAGTGTATCACAAATCCAGTGGGTCAGAAGTTTACATACACTAAGTTGGCTGTGCCTTTAAACAGTTTGGAAAATTCCCGAAAATGATGTCATGGCTTTAGAAGCTTCTGATAGGCTAATTGACATCCTTTGAGTCAATTGGAGGTGTACCTGTAGATGTATTTCAAGGCCTACCTTCAAACTCAGTGCCTCTTTGCTTGACTCCATGGGAAAACCAAAGGAAATCAGCCAAGACCTCAGAAAAAAAATGTAGACCTCCACAAATCTGGTTCATCCATGGGAGCAATTTCCAAACGCCTGAAGGTACCTCGCTCATCTGTAGAAACAATAGTACGCAAGTATAAACACCATGGGACCACGCAGGCGTCATACCGCTCAGGAAGGAGACGCGTTCTGTCTCCTAGAGATGAACGTACTTTGGGTCGAAAAGTGCAAATCCATCCCAGAACTACAGCAAAGGACCTTGTGAAGATGCTGGAGGAAACAGGTACAAAATGGTCTATATCCACAGGCAAACGAGTCCTATATCGAAAAGGGCTCGCAAGCCAAAGAACACATCCCAACCGTGAAGCACAGCATCATGTTGGGGGTGCTTTGCTGCAGGAGGGTCTGGTGCACCACTAGAACACCTGGGAAGGACACTGCAGGGCAAATCAGTTTGCAATTTGAAGTGGTACATATGTGCAACAACCTACTAAATTCATAGTGACAGGTTGCACAAGTAAACAAGGAGCATAGACTATTTCCCTGACCGGGAATCGAACCCGGGCCGCGGCGGTGAGAGCGCCGAATCCTAACCACTAGACCACCAGGGAAGGGTACTAGAGTGCAAATCGGTTCCCAGTGTGAGCTGGTACATATGTGCGATAACCTTCCATATTCATAGTGACAGGTTGCACAAGTAAACATGTAGCAAAAGAGTAGTTCCCTGACCGGGAATCGAACCCGGGCCGCGAGAGCGCCGAATCCTAACCACTAGACCACCAGGGAAGGGTACTAGAGTGAAAATCGGTTCCCAGTGTGAGCTGGTACATACAGTTGAAGTCGTAAGTTTCCATCCACTTAGGCTGGAGTCATTAAAACCTGTTTGTCAACCCCTCCACACATTTCTTGTTAACAAACTATAGTTTTGGCAGTCGGTTAGGACATCTACTTTGTGCATGACACAAGTAATTTTTCCAACAATTGTTTACAGACCGATTATTTCACTTATAATTCAGTGTATCACAAATCCAGTGGGTCAGAAGTTTACATACACTAAGTTGGCTGTGCCTTTAAACAGTTTGGAAAATTCCCGAAAATGATGTCATGGCTTTAGAAGCTTCTGATAGGCTAATTGACATCCTTTGAGTCAATTGGAGGTGTACCTGTAGATGTATTTCAAGGCCTACCTTCAAACTCAGTGCCTCTTTGCTTGACTCCATGGGAAAACCAAAGGAAATCAGCCAAGACCTCAGAAAAAAAATGTAGACCTCCACAAATCTGGTTCATCCTTGGGAGCAATTTCCAAACGCCTGAAGGTACCTCGCTCATCTGTAGAAACAATAGTACGCAAGTATAAACACCATGGGACCACGCAGGCGTCATACCGCTCAGGAAGGAGACGCGTTCTGTCTCCTAGAGATGAACGTACTTTGGGTCGAAAAGTGCAAATCCATCCCAGAACTACAGCAAAGGACCTTGTGAAGATGCTGGAGGAAACAGGTACAAAATGGTCTATATCCACAGGCAAACGAGTCCTATATCGAAAAGGGCTCGCAAGCCAAAGAACACATCCCAACCGTGAAGCACAGCATCATGTTGGGGGTGCTTTGCTGCAGGAGGGTCTGGTGCACCACTAGAACACCTGGGAAGGACACTGCAGGGCAAATCAGTTTGCAATTTGAAGTGGTACATATGTGCAACAACCTACTAAATTCATAGTGACAGGATGCACAACTAAACAAGGAGCATAGACTATAGACTATTTCCTTTACCGGGAATCGAACCCGGGCCGCGGCGGTGAGAGCGCTGAATCCTAACCACTAGACCACCAGGGAAGGGTACTAGAGTGGAAATCGGTTCCCAGTGTGAGCTGGTACATATGTGCGATAACCTTCCATATTCATAGTGACAGGTTGCACAAGTAAACATGTAGCAAAAGAGTAGTTCCCTGACCGGGAATCGAACCCGGGCCGCGGCGGTGAGAGCGCCGAATCCTAACCACTAGACCACCAGGGAAGGGTACTAGAGTGAAAATCGGTTCCCAGTGTGAGCTGGTACATACAGTTGAAGTCGTAAGTTTCCATCCACTTAGGCTGGAGTCATTAAAACCTGTTTGTCAACCCCTCCACACATTTCTTGTTAACAAACTATAGTTTTGGCAGTCGGTTAGGACATCTACTTTGTGCATGACACAAGTAATTTTTCCAACAATTGTTTACAGACCGATTATTTCACTTATAATTCAGTGTATCACAAATCCAGTGGGTCAGAAGTTTACATACACTAAGTTGGCTGTGCCTTTAAACAGTTTGGAAAATTCCCGAAAATGATGTCATGGCTTTAGAAGCTTCTGATAGGCTAATTGACATCCTTTGAGTCAATTGGAGGTGTACCTGTAGATGTATTTCAAGGCCTACCTTCAAACTCAGTGCCTCTTTGCTTGACTCCATGGGAAAACCAAAGGAAATCAGCCAAGACCTCAGAAAAAAAATGTAGACCTCCACAAATCTGGTTCATCCTTGGGAGCAATTTCCAAACGCCTGAAGGTACCTCGCTCATCTGTAGAAACAATAGTACGCAAGTATAAACACCATGGGACCACGCAGGCGTCATACCGCTCAGGAAGGAGACGCGTTCTGTCTCCTAGAGATGAACGTACTTTGGGTCGAAAAGTGCAAATCCATCCCAGAACTACAGCAAAGGACCTTGTGAAGATGCTGGAGGAAACAGGTACAAAATGGTCTATATCCACAGGCAAACGAGTCCTATATCGAAAAGGGCTCGCAAGCCAAAGAACACATCCCAACCGTGAAGCACAGCATCATGTTGGGGGTGCTTTGCTGCAGGAGGGTCTGGTGCACCACTAGAACACCTGGGAAAGACACTGCAGGGCAAATCAGTTTGCAATTTGAAGTGGTACATATGTGCAACAACCTACTAAATTCATAGTGACAGGATGCACAACTAAACAAGGAGCATAGACTATTTCCTTTACCAGGAATCGAACCCGGGCCGCGGCGGTGAGAGCGCCGAATCCTAACCACTAGACCACCAGGGAAGGGTACTAGAGTGCAAATCGGTTCCCAGTGTGAGCTGGTACATATGTGCGATAACCTTCCATATTCATAGTGACAGGTTGCACAAGTAAACATGTAGCAAAAGAGTAGTTCCCTGACCGGGAATCGAGACCACCAGGGAAGGGTACTAGAGTGCAAATCGGTTCCCAGTGTGAGCTGGTACATACAGTTGAAGTCGTAAGTTTCCATCCACTTAGGCTGGAGTCATTAAAACCTGTTTGTCAACCCCTCCACACATTTCTTGTTAACAAACTATAGTTTTGGCAGTCGGTTAGGACATCTACTTTGTGCATGACACAAGTAATTCTTCCAACAATTGTTTACAGACCGATTATTTCACTTATAATTCAGTGTATCACAAATCCAGTGGGTCAGAAGTTTACATACACTAAGTTGGCTGTGCCTTTAAACAGTTTGGAAAATTCCCGAAAATGATGTCATGGCTTTAGAAGCTTCTGATAGGCTAATTGACATCCTTTGAGTCAATTGGAGGTGTACCTGTAGATGTATTTCAAGGCCTACCTTCAAACTCAGTGCCTCTTTGCTTGACTCCATGGGAAAACCAAAGGAAATCAGCCAAGACCTCAGAAAAAAAATGTAGACCTCCACAAATCTGGTTCATCCTTGGGAGCAATTTCCAAACGCCTGAAGGTACCTCGCTCATCTGTAGAAACAATAGTACGCAAGTATAAACACCATGGGACCACGCAGGCGTCATACCGCTCAGGAAGGAGACGCGTTCTGTCTCCTAGAGATGAACGTACTTTGGGTCGAAAAGTGCAAATCCATCCCAGAACTACAGCAAAGGACCTTGTGAAGATGCTGGAGGAAACAGGTACAAAATGGTCTATATCCACAGGCAAACGAGTCCTATATCGAAAAGGGCTCCAAGCCAAAGAACACATCCCAACCGTGAAGCACAGCATCATGTTGGGGGTGCTTTGCTGCAGGAGGGTCTGGTGCACCACTAGAACACCTGGGAAGGACACTGCAGGGCAAATCAGTTTGCAATTTGAAGTGGTACATATGTGCAACAACCTACTAAATTCATAGTGACAGGATGCACAACTAAACAAAGAGCATAGACTATAGACTATTTCCTTTACCGGGAATCGAACCCGGGCCGCGGCGGTGAGAGCACCGAATCCTAACCACTAGACCACCAGGGAAGGGTACTAGAGTGCAAATCGGTTCCCAGTGTGAGCTGGTACATATGTGCGATAACCTTCCATATTCATAGTGACAGGTTGCACAAGTAAACATGTAGCAAAAGAGTAGTTCCCTGACCGGGAATCGAACCCGGGCCGCGGCGGTGAGAGCGCCGAATCCTAACCACTAGACCACCAGGGAAGGGTACTAGAGTGGAAATCGGTTCCCAGTGTGAGCTGGTACATATGTGCGATAACCTTCCATATTCATAGTGACAGGTTGCACAAGTAAACATGTAGCAAAAGAGTAGTTCCCTGACCGGGAATCGAACCCGGGCCGCGGTGGTGAGAGCGCCGAATCCTAACCACTAGACCACCAGGGAAGGGTACTAGAGTGAAAATCGGTTCCCAGTGTGAGCTGGTACATACAGTTGAAGTCGTAAGTTTCCATCCACTTAGGCTGGAGTCATTAAAACCTGTTTGTCAACCCCTCCACACATTTCTTGTTAACAAACTATAGTTTTGGCAGTCGGTTAGGACATCTACTTTGTGCATGACACAAGTAATTTTTCCAACAATTGTTTACAGACCGATTATTTCACTTATAATTCAGTGTATCACAAATCCAGTGGGTCAGAAGTTTACATACACTAAGTTGGCTGTGCCTTTAAACAGTTTGGAAAATTCCCGAAAATGATGTCATGGCTTTAGAAGCTTCTGATAGGCTAATTGACATCCTTTGAGTCAATTGGAGGTGTACCTGTAGATGTATTTCAAGGCCTACCTTCAAACTCAGTGCCTCTTTGCTTGACTCCATGGGAAAACCAAAGGAAATCAGCCAAGACCTCAGAAAAAAAATGTAGACCTCCACAAATCTGGTTCATCCATGGGAGCAATTTCCAAACGCCTGAAGGTACCTCGCTCATCTGTAGAAACAATAGTACGCAAGTATAAACACCATGGGACCACGCAGGCGTCATACCGCTCAGGAAGGAGACGCGTTCTGTCTCCTAGAGATGAACGTACTTTGGGTCGAAAAGTGCAAATCCATCCCAGAACTACAGCAAAGGACCTTGTGAAGATGCTGGAGGAAACAGGTACAAAATGGTCTATATCCACAGGCAAACGAGTCCTATATCGAAAAGGGCTCGCAAGCCAAAGAACACATCCCAACCGTGAAGCACAGCATCATGTTGGGGGTGCTTTGCTGCAGGAGGGTCTGGTGCACCACTAGAACACCTGGGAAGGACACTGCAGGGCAAATCAGTTTGCAATTTGAAGTGGTACATATGTGCAACAACCTACTAAATTCATAGTGACAGGATGCACAACTAAACAAGGAGCATAGACTATTTCCTTTACCGGGAATCGAACCCGGGCCGCGGCGGTGAGAGCGCCGAATCCTAACCACTAGACCACCAGGGAAGGGTACTAGAGTGCAAATCGGTTCCCAGTGTGAGCTGGTACATATGTGCGATAACCTTCCATATTCATAGTGACAGGTTGCACAAGTAAACATGTAGCAAAAGAGTAGTTCCCTGACCGGGAATCGAACCCGGGCCGCGGCGGTGAGAGCGCCGAATCCTAACCACTAGACCACCAGGGAAGGGTACTAGAGTGAAAATCGGTTCCCAGTGTGAGCTGGTACATACAGTTGAAGTCGTAAGTTTCCATCCACTTAGGCTGGAGTCATTAAAACCTGTTTGTCAACCCCTCCACACATTTCTTGTTAACAAACTATAGTTTTGGCAGTCGGTTAGGACATCTACTTTGTGCATGACACAAGTAATTTTTCCAACAATTGTTTACAGACCGATTATTTCACTTATAATTCAGTGTATCACAAATCCAGTGGGTCAGAAGTTTACATACACTAAGTTGGCTGTGCCTTTAAACAGTTTGGAAAATTCCCGAAAATGATGTCATGGCTTTAGAAGCTTCTGATAGGCTAATTGACATCCTTTGAGTCAATTGGAGGTGTACCTGTAGATGTATTTCAAGGCCTACCTTCAAACTCAGTGCCTCTTTGCTTGACTCCATGGGAAAACCAAAGGAAATCAGCCAAGACCTCAGAAAAAAAATGTAGACCTCCACAAATCTGGTTCATCCTTGGGAGCAATTTCCAAACGCCTGAAGGTACCTCGCTCACCTGTAGAAACAATAGTACGCAAGTATAAACACCATGGGACCACGCAGGCGTCATACCGCTCAGGAAGGAGACGCGTTCTGTCTCCTAGAGATGAACGTACTTTGGGTCGAAAAGTGCAAATCCATCCCAGAACTACAGCAAAGGACCTTGTGAAGATGCTGGAGGAAACAGGTACAAAATGGTCTATATCCACAGGCAAACGAGTCCTATATCGAAAAGGGCTCGCAAGCCAAAGAACACATCCCAACCGTGAAGCACAGCATCATGTTGGGGGTGCTTTGCTGCAGGAGGGTCTGGTGCACCACTAGAACACCTGGGAAGGACACTGCAGGGCAAATCAGTTTGCAATTTGAAGTGGTACATATGTGCAACAACCTACTAAATTCATAGTGACAGGATGCACAACTAAACAAGGAGCATAGACTATAGACTATTTCCTTTACCGGGAATCGAACCCGGGCCGCGGCGGTGAGAGCACCGAATCCTAACCACTAGACAACCAGGGAAGGGTACTAGAGTGCAAATCGGTTCCCAGTGTGAGCTGGTACATATGTGCGATAACCTTCCATATTCATAGTGACAGGTTGCACAAGTAAACATGTAGCAAAAGAGTAGTTCCCTGACCGGGAATCGAACCCGGGCCGCGGCGGTGAGAGCGCCGAATCCTAACCACTAGACCACCAGGGAAGGGTACTAGAGTGGAAATCGGTTCCCAGTGTGAGCTGGTACATATGTGCGATAACCTTCCATATTCATAGTGACAGGTTGCACAAGTAAACATGTAGCAAAAGAGTAGTTCCCTGACCGGGAATCGAACCCGGGCCGCGGTGGTGAGAGCGCCGAATCCTAACCACTAGACCACCAGGGAAGGGTACTAGAGTGAAAATCGGTTCCCAGTGTGAGCTGGTACATACAGTTGAAGTCGTAAGTTTCCATCCACTTAGGCTGGAGTCATTAAAACCTGTTTGTCAACCCCTCCACACATTTCTTGTTAACAAACTATAGTTTTGGCAGTCGGTTAGGACATCTACTTTGTGCATGACACAAGTAATTTTTCCAACAATTGTTTACAGACCGATTATTTCACTTATAATTCAGTGTATCACAAATCCAGTGGGTCAGAAGTTTACATACACTAAGTTGGCTGTGCCTTTAAACAGTTTGGAAAATTCCCGAAAATGATGTCATGGCTTTAGAAGCTTCTGATAGGCTAATTGACATCCTTTGAGTCAATTGGAGGTGTACCTGTAGATGTATTTCAAGGCCTACCTTCAAACTCAGTGCCTCTTTGCTTGACTCCATGGGAAAACCAAAGGAAATCAGCCAAGACCTCAGAAAAAAAATGTAGACCTCCACAAATCTGGTTCATCCTTGGGAGCAATTTCCAAACGCCTGAAGGTACCTCGCTCATCTGTAGAAACAATAGTACGCAAGTATAAACACCATGGGACCACGCAGGCGTCATACCGCTCAGGAAGGAGACGCGTTCTGTCTCCTAGAGATGAACGTACTTTGGGTCGAAAAGTGCAAATCCATCCCAGAACTACAGCAAAGGACCTTGTGAAGATGCTGGAGGAAACAGGTACAAAATGGTCTATATCCACAGGCAAACGAGTCCTATATCGAAAAGGGCTCGCAAGCCAAAGAACACATCCCAACCGTGAAGCACAGCATCATGTTGGGGGTGCTTTGCTGCAGGAGGGTCTGGTGCACCACTAGAACACCTGGGAAGGACACTGCAGGGAAAATCAGTTTGCAATTTGAAGTGGTACATATGTGCAACAACCTACTAAATTCATAGTGACAGGATGCACAACTAAACAAGGAGCATAGACTATTTCCTTTACCGGGAATCGAACCCGGGCCGCGGCGGTGAGAGCGCCGAATCCTAACCACTAGACCACCAGGGAAGGGTACTAGAGTGGAAATCGGTTCCCAGTGTGAGCTGGTACATATGTGCGATAACCTTCCATATTCATAGTGACAGGTTGCACAAGTAAACATGTAGCAAAAGAGTAGTTCCCTGACCGGGAATCGAGACCACCAGGGAAGGGTACTAGATTGCAAATCGGTTCCCAGTGTGAGCTGGTACATACAGTTGAAGTCGTAAGTTTCCATCCACTTAGGCTGGAGTCATTAAAACCTGTTTGTCAACCCCTCCACACATTTCTTGTTAACAAACTATAGTTTTGGCAGTCGGTTAGGACATCTACTTTGTGCATGACACAAGTAATTTTTCCAACAATTGTTTACAGACCGATTATTTCACTTATAATTCAGTGTATCACAAATCCAGTGGGTCAGAAGTTTACATACACTAAGTTGGCTGTGCCTTTAAACAGTTTGGAAAATTCCCGAAAATGATGTCATGGCTTTAGAAGCTTCTGATAGGCTAATTGACATCCTTTGAGTCAATTGGAGGTGTACCTGTAGATGTATTTCAAGGCCTACCTTCAAACTCAGTGCCTCTTTGCTTGACTCCATGGGAAAACCAAAGGAAATCAGCCAAGACCTCAGAAAAAAAATGTAGACCTCCACAAATCTGGTTCATCCTTGGGAGCAATTTCCAAACGCCTGAAGGTACCTCGCTCATCTGTAGAAACAATAGTACGCAAGTATAAACACCATGGGACCACGCAGGCGTCATACCGCTCAGGAAGGAGACGCGTTCTGTCTCCTAGAGATGAACGTACTTTGGGTCGAAAAGTGCAAATCCATCCCAGAACTACAGCAAAGGACCTTGTGAAGATGCTGGAGGAAACAGGTACAAAATGGTCTATATCCACAGGCAAACGAGTCCTATATCGAAAAGGGCTCGCAAGCCAAAGAACACATCCCAACCGTGAAGCACAGCATCATGTTGGGGGTGCTTTGCTGCAGGAGGGTCTGGTGCACCACTAGAACACCTGGGAAGGACACTGCAGGGAAAATCAGTTTGCAATTTGAAGTGGTACATATGTGCAACAACCTACTAAATTCATAGTGACAGGATGCACAACTAAACAAGGAGCATAGACTATAGACTATTTCCTTTACCGGGAATCGAACCCGGGCCGCGGCGGTGAGAGCGCCGAATCCTAACCACTAGACCACCAGGGAAGGGTACTAGAGTGGAAATCGGTTCCCAGTGTGAGCTGGTACATATGTGCGATAACCTTCCATATTCATAGTGACAGGTTGCACAAGTAAACATGTAGCAAAAGAGTAGTTCCCTGACCGGGAATCGAGACCACCAGGGAAGGGTACTAGATTGCAAATCGGTTCCCAGTGTGAGCTGGTACATACAGTTGAAGTCGTAAGTTTCCATCCACTTAGGCTGGAGTCATTAAAACCTGTTTGTCAACCCCTCCACACATTTCTTGTTAACAAACTATAGTTTTGGCAGTCGGTTAGGACATCTACTTTGTGCATGACACAAGTAATTTTTCCAACAATTGTTTACAGACCGATTATTTCACTTATAATTCAGTGTATCACAAATCCAGTGGGTCAGAAGTTTACATACACTAAGTTGGCTGTGCCTTTAAACAGTTTGGAAAATTCCCGAAAATGATGTCATGGCTTTAGAAGCTTCTGATAGGCTAATTGACATCCTTTGAGTCAATTGGAGGTGTACCTGTAGATGTATTTCAAGGCCTACCTTCAAACTCAGTGCCTCTTTGCTTGACTCCATGGGAAAACCAAAGGAAATCAGCCAAGACCTCAGAAAAAAAATGTAGACCTCCACAAATCTGGTTCATCCTTGGGAGCAATTTCCAAACGCCTGAAGGTACCTCGCTCATCTGTAGAAACAATAGTACGCAAGTATAAACACCATGGGACCACGCAGGCGTCATACCGCTCAGGAAGGAGACGCGTTCTGTCTCCTAGAGATGAACGTACTTTGGGTCGAAAAGTGCAAATCCATCCCAGAACTACAGCAAAGGACCTTGTGAAGATGCTGGAGGAAACAGGTACAAAATGGTCTATATCCACAGGCAAACGAGTCCTATATCGAAAAGGGCTCGCAAGCCAAAGAACACATCCCAACCGTGAAGCACAGCATCATGTTGGGGGTGCTTTGCTGCAGGAGGGTCTGGTGCACCACTAGAACACCTGGGAAGGACACTGCAGGGCAAATCAGTTTGCAATTTGAAGTGGTATATATGTGCAACAACCTACTAAATTCATAGTGACAGGATGCACAACTAAACAAGGAGCATAGACTATTTCCTTTACCGGGAATCGAACCCGGGCCGCGGCGGTGAGAGCGCCGAATCCTAACCACTAGACCACCAGGGAAGGGTACTAGAGTGCAAATCGGTTCCCAGTGTGAGCTGGTACATATGTGCGATAACCTTCCATATTCATAGTGACAGGTTGCACAAGTAAACATGTAGCAAAAGAGTAGTTCCCTGACCGGGAATCGAACCCGGGCCGCGGCGGTGAGAGCACCGAATCCTAACCACTAGAACACCAGGGAAGGGTACTAGAGTGCAAATCGGTTCCCAGTGTGAGCTGGTACATATGTGCGATAACCTTCCATATTCATAGTGACAGGTTGCACAAGTAAACATGTAGCAAAAGAGTAGTTCCCTGACCGGGAATCAAACCCGGGCCGCGGCGGTGAGAGCGCCGAATCCTAACCACTAGACCACCAGGGAAGGGTACTAGAGTGAAAATCGGTTCCCAGTGTGAGCTGGTACATACAGTTGAAGTCGTAAGTTTCCATCCACTTAGGCTGGAGTCATTAAAACCTGTTTGTCAACCCCTCCACACATTTCTTGTTAACAAACTATAGTTTTGGCAGTCGGTTAGGACATCTACTTTGTGCATGACACAAGTAATTTTTCCAACAATTGTTTACAGACCGATTATTTCACTTATAATTCAGTGTATCACAAATCCAGTGGGTCAGAAGTTTACATACACTAAGTTGGCTGTGCCTTTAAACAGTTTGGAAAATTCCCGAAAATGATGTCATGGCTTTAGAAGCTTCTGATAGGCTAATTGACATCCTTTGAGTCAATTGGAGGTGTACCTGTAGATGTATTTCAAGGCCTACCTTCAAACTCAGTGCCTCTTTGCTTGACTCCATGGGAAAACCAAAGGAAATCAGCCAAGACCTCAGAAAAAAAATGTAGACCTCCACAAATCTGGTTCATCCTTGGGAGCAATTTCCAAACGCCTGAAGGTACCTCGCTCATCCGTAGAAACAATAGTACGCAAGTATAAACACCATGGGACCACGCAGGCGTCATACCGCTCAGGAAGGAGACGCGTTCTGTCTCCTAGAGATGAACGTACTTTGGGTCGAAAAGTGCAAATCCATCCCAGAACTACAGCAAAGGACCTTGTGAAGATGCTGGAGGAAACAGGTACAAAATGGTCTATATCCACAGGCAAACGAGTCCTATATCGAAAAGGGCTCGCAAGCCAAAGAACACATCCCAACCGTGAAGCACAGCATCATGTTGGGGGTGCTTTGCTGCAGGACGGTCTGGTGCACCACTAGAAGGGTCTGGAGGGTCTGGTGCACCACTGCTGTAGTTCTGGGATGGATTTGCACTTTTCGACCCAAAGTACGTTCATCTCTAGGAGACAGAACGCGTCTCCTTCCTGAGCGGTATGACGCCTGCGTGGTCCCATGGTGTTTATACTTGCGTACTATTGTTTCTACAGATGAGCGAGGTACCTTCAGGCGTTTGGAAATTGCTCCCAAGGATGAACCAGATTTGTGGAGGTCTACATTTTTTTTCTGAGGTCTTGGCTGATTTCCTTTGGTTTTCCCATGGAGTCAAGCAAAGAGGCACTGAGTTTGAAGGTAGGCCTTGAAATACATCTACAGGTACACCTCCAATTGACTCAAAGGATGTCAATTAGCCTATCAGAAGCTTCTAAAGCCATGACATCATTTTCGGGAATTTTCCAAACTGTTTAAAGGCACAGCCACTACCTTCAAACTCAGTGCCTCTTTGCTTGACTCCATGGGAAAACCAAAGGAAATCAGCCAAGACCTCAGAAAAAAAATGTAGACCTCCACAAATCTGGTTCATCCTTGGGAGCAATTTCCAAACGCCTGAAGGTACCTCGCTCATCTGTAGAAACAATAGTACGCAAGTATAAACACCATGGGACCACGCAGGCGTCATACCGCTCAGGAAGGAGACGCGTTCTGTCTCCTAGAGATGAACGTACTTTGGGTCGAAAAGTGCAAATCCATCCCAGAACTACAGCAAAGGACCTTGTGAAGATGCTGGAGGAAACAGGTACAAAATGGTCTATATCCACAGGCAAACGAGTCCTATATCGAAAAGGGCTCGCAAGCCAAAGAACACATCCCAACCGTGAAGCACAGCATCATGTTGGGGGTGCTTTGCTGCAGGAGGGTCTGGTGCACCACTAGAACACCTGGGAAGGACACTGCAGGGCAAATCAGTTTGCAATTTGAAGTGGTACATATGTGCAACAACCTACTAAATTCATAGTGACAGGTTGCACAAGTAAACAAGGAGCATAGACTATTTCCCTGACCGGGAATCGAACCCGGGCCGCGGCAGTGAGAGCGCCGAATCCTAACCACTAGACCACCAGGGAAGGGTACTAGAGTGAAAATCGGTTCCCAGTGTGAGCTGGTACATACAGTTGAAGTCGTAAGTTTCCATCCACTTAGGCTGGAGTCATTAAAACCTGTTTGTCAACCCCTCCACACATTTCTTGTTAACAAACTATAGTTTTGGCAGTCGGTTAGGACATCTACTTTGTGCATGACACAAGTAATTTTTCCAACAATTGTTTACAGACCGATTATTTCACTTATAATTCAGTGTATCACAAATCCAGTGGGTCAGAAGTTTACATACACTAAGTTGGCTGTGCCTTTAAACAGTTTGGAAAATTCCCGAAAATGATGTCATGGCTTTAGAAGCTTCTGATAGGCTAATTGACATCCTTTGAGTCAATTGGAGGTGTACCTGTAGATGTATTTCAAGGCCTACCTTCAAACTCAGTGCCTCTTTGCTTGACTCCATGGGAAAACCAAAGGAAATCAGCCAAGACCTCAGAAAAAAAATGTAGACCTCCACAAATCTGGTTCATCCTTGGGAGCAATTTCCAAACGCCTGAAGGTACCTCGCTCATCTGTAGAAACAATAGTACGCAAGTATAAACACCATGGGACCACGCAGGCGTCATACCGCTCAGGAAGGAGACGCGTTCTGTCTCCTAGAGATGAACGTACTTTGGGTCGAAAAGTGCAAATCCATCCCAGAACTACAGCAAAGGACCTTGTGAAGATGCTGGAGGAAACAGGTACAAAATGGTCTATATCCACAGGCAAACGAGTCCTATATCGAAAAGGGCTCGCAAGCCAAAGAACACATCCCAACCGTGAAGCACAGCATCATGTTGGGGGTGCTTTGCTGCAGGAGGGTCTGGTGCACCACTAGAACACCTGGGAAGGACACTGCAGGGCAAATCAGTTTGCAATTTGAAGTGGTACATATGTGCAACAACCTACTAAATTCATAGTGACAGGTTGCACAAGTAAACAAGGAGCATAGACTATTTCCCTGACCGGGAATCGAACCCGGGCCGCGGCGGTGAGAGCGCCGAATCCTAACCACTAGACCACCAGGGAAGGGTACTAGAGTGAAAATCGGTTCCCAGTGTGAGCTGGTACATACAGTTGAAGTCGTAAGTTTCCATCCACTTAGGCTGGAGTCATTAAAACCTGTTTGTCAACCCCTCCACACATTTCTTGTTAACAAACTATAGTTTTGGCAGTCGGTTAGGACATCTACTTTGTGCATGACACAAGTAATTTTTCCAACAATTGTTTACAGACCGATTATTTCACTTATAATTCAGTGTATCACAAATCCAGTGGGTCAGAAGTTTACATACACTAAGTTGGCTGTGCCTTTAAACAGTTTGGAAAATTCCCGAAAATGATGTCATGGCTTTAGAAGCTTCTGATAGGCTAATTGACATCCTTTGAGTCAATTGGAGGTGTACCTGTAGATGTATTTCAAGGCCTACCTTCAAACTCAGTGCCTCTTTGCTTGACTCCATGGGAAAACCAAAGGAAATCAGCCAAGACCTCAGAAAAAAAATGTAGACCTCCACAAATCTGGTTCATCCTTGGGAGCAATTTCCAAACGCCTGAAGGTACCTCGCTCATCTGTAGAAACAATAGTACGCAAGTATAAACACCATGGGACCACGCAGGCGTCATACCGCTCAGGAAGGAGACGCGTTCTGTCTCCTAGAGATGAACGTACTTTGGGTCGAAAAGTGCAAATCCATCCCAGAACTACAGCAAAGGACCTTGTGAAGATGCTGGAGGAAACAGGTACAAAATGGTCTATATCCACAGGCAAACGAGTCCTATATCGAAAAGGGCTCGCAAGCCAAAGAACACATCCCAACCGTGAAGCACAGCATCATGTTGGGGGTGCTTTGCTGCAGGAGGGTCTGGTGCACCACTAGAACACCTGGGAAGGACACTGCAGGGCAAATCAGTTTGCAATTTGAAGTGGTATATATGTGCAACAACCTACTAAATTCATAGTGACAGGATGCACAACTAAACAAGGAGCATAGACTATTTCCTTTACCGGGAATCGAACCCGGGCCGCGGCGGTGAGAGCGCCGAATCCTAACCACTAGACCACCAGGGAAGGGTACTAGAGTGCAAATCGGTTCCCAGTGTGAGCTGGTACATATGTGCGATAACCTTCCATATTCATAGTGACAGGTTGCACAAGTAAACATGTAGCAAAAGAGTAGTTCCCTGACCGGGAATCGAACCCGGGCCGCGGCGGTGAGAGCGCCGAATCCTAACCACTAGAACACCAGGGAAGGGTACTAGAGTGCAAATCGGTTCCCAGTGTGAGCTGGTACATATGTGCGATAACCTTCCATATTCATAGTGACAGGTTGCACAAGTAAACATGTAGCAAAAGAGTAGTTCCCTGACCGGGAATCAAACCCGGGCCGCGGCGGTGAGAGCGCCAAATCCTAACCACTAGACCACCAGGGAAGGGTACTAGAGTGAAAATCGGTTCCCAGTGTGAGCTGGTACATACAGTTGAAGTCGTAAGTTTCCATCCACTTAGGCTGGAGTCATTAAAACCTGTTTGTCAACCCCTCCACACATTTCTTGTTAACAAACTATAGTTTTGGCAGTCGGTTAGGACATCTACTTTGTGCATGACACAAGTAATTTTTCCAACAATTGTTTACAGACCGATTATTTCACTTATAATTCAGTGTATCACAAATCCAGTGGGTCAGAAGTTTACATACACTAAGTTGGCTGTGCCTTTAAACAGTTTGGAAAATTCCCGAAAATGATGTCATGGCTTTAGAAGCTTCTGATAGGCTAATTGACATCCTTTGAGTCAATTGGAGGTGTACCTGTAGATGTATTTCAAGGCCTACCTTCAAACTCAGTGCCTCTTTGCTTGACTCCATGGGAAAACCAAAGGAAATCAGCCAAGACCTCAGAAAAAAAATGTAGACCTCCACAAATCTGGTTCATCCTTGGGAGCAATTTCCAAACGCCTGAAGGTACCTCGCTCATCTGTAGAAACAATAGTACGCAAGTATAAACACCATGGGACCACGCAGGCGTCATACCGCTCAGGAAGGAGACGCGTTCTGTCTCCTAGAGATGAACGTACTTTGGGTCGAAAAGTGCAAATCCATCCCAGAACTACAGCAAAGGACCTTGTGAAGATGCTGGAGGAAACAGGTACAAAATGGTCTATATCCACAGGCAAACGAGTCCTATATCGAAAAGGGCTCGCAAGCCAAAGAACACATCCCAACCGTGAAGCACAGCATCATGTTGGGGGTGCTTTGCTGCAGGAGGGTCTGGTGCACCACTAGAACACCTGGGAAGGACACTGCAGGGCAAATCAGTTTGCAATTTGAAGTGGTACATATGTGCAACAACCTACTAAATTCATAGTGACAGGATGCACAACTAAACAAGGAGCATAGACTATAGACTATTTCCTTTACCGGGAATCGAACCCGGGCCGCGAGAGCGCCGAATCCTAACCACTAGACCACCAGGGAAGGGTACTAGAGTGCAAATCGGTTCCCAGTGTGAGCTGGTACATATGTGCGATAACCTTCCATATTCATAGTGACAGGTTGCACAAGTAAACATGTAGCAAAAGAGTAGTTCCCTGACCGGGAATCGAACCCGGGCCGCGGCGGTGAGAGCGCCGAATCCTAACCACTAGACCACCAGGGAAGGGTACTAGAGTGAAAATCGGTTCCCAGTGTGAGCTGGTACATACAGTTGAAGTCGTAAGTTTCCATCCACTTAGGCTGGAGTCATTAAAACCTGTTTGTCAACCCCTCCACACATTTCTTGTTAACAAACTATAGTTTTGGCAGTCGGTTAGGACATCTACTTTGTGCATGACACAAGTAATTTTTCCAACAATTGTTTACAGACCGATTATTTCACTTATAATTCAGTGTATCACAAATCCAGTGGGTCAGAAGTTTACATACACTAAGTTGGCTGTGCCTTTAAACAGTTTGGAAAATTCCCGAAAATGATGTCATGGCTTTAGAAGCTTCTGATAGGCTAATTGACATCCTTTGAGTCAATTGGAGGTGTACCTGTAGATGTATTTCAAGGCCTACCTTCAAACTCAGTGCCTCTTTGCTTGACTCCATGGGAAAACCAAAGGAAATCAGCCAAGACCTCAGAAAAAAAATGTAGACCTCCACAAATCTGGTTCATCCATGGGAGCAATTTCCAAACGCCTGAAGGTACCTCGCTCATCTGTAGAAACAATAGTACGCAAGTATAAACACCATGGGACCACGCAGGCGTCATACTGCTCAGGAAGGAGACGCGTTCTGTCTCCTAGAGATGAACGTACTTTGGGTCGAAAAGTGCAAATCCATCCCAGAACTACAGCAAAGGACCTTGTGAAGATGCTGGAGGAAACAGGTACAAAATGGTCTATATCCACAGGCAAACGAGTCCTATATCGAAAAGGGCTCGCAAGCCAAAGAACACATCCCAACCGTGAAGCACAGCATCATGTTGGGGGTGCTTTGCTGCAGGAGGGTCTGGTGCACCACTAGAACACCTGGGAAGGACACTGCAGGGCAAATCAGTTTGCAATTTGAAGTGGTACATATGTGCAACAACCTACTAAATTCATAGTGACAGGTTGCACAAGTAAACAAGGAGCATAGACTATTTCCCTGACCGGGAATCGAACCCGGGCCGCGGCGGTGAGAGCGCCGAATCCTAACCACTAGACCACCAGGGAAGGGTACTAGAGTGAAAATCGGTTCCCAGTGTGAGCTGGTACATACAGTTGAAGTCGTAAGTTTCCATCCACTTAGGCTGGAGTCATTAAAACCTGTTTGTCAACCCCTCCACACATTTCTTGTTAACAAACTATAGTTTTGGCAGTCGGTTAGGACATCTACTTTGTGCATGACACAAGTAATTTTTCCAACAATTGTTTACAGACCGATTATTTCACTTATAATTCAGTGTATCACAAATCCAGTGGGTCAGAAGTTTACATACACTAAGTTGGCTGTGCCTTTAAACAGTTTGGAAAATTCCCGAAAATGATGTCATGGCTTTAGAAGCTTCTGATAGGCTAATTGACATCCTTTGAGTCAATTGGAGGTGTACCTGTAGATGTATTTCAAGGCCTACCTTCAAACTCAGTGCCTCTTTGCTTGACTCCATGGGAAAACCAAAGGAAATCAGCCAAGACCTCAGAAAAAAAATGTAGACCTCCACAAATCTGGTTCATCCTTGGGAGCAATTTCCAAACGCCTGAAGGTACCTCGCTCATCTGTAGAAACAATAGTACGCAAGTATAAACACCATGGGACCACGCAGGCGTCATACCGCTCAGGAAGGAGACGCGTTCTGTCTCCTAGAGATGAACGTACTTTGGGTCGAAAAGTGCAAATCCATCCCAGAACTACAGCAAAGGACCTTGTGAAGATGCTGGAGGAAACAGGTACAAAATGGTCTATATCCACAGGCAAACGAGTCCTATATCGAAAAGGGCTCGCAAGCCAAAGAACACATCCCAACCGTGAAGCACAGCATCATGTTGGGGGTGCTTTGCTGCAGGAGGGTCTGGTGCACCACTAGAACACCTGGGAAGGACACTGCAGGGCAAATCAGTTTGCAATTTGAAGTGGTACATATGTGCAACAACCTACTAAATTCATAGTGACAGGTTGCACAAGTAAACAAGGAGCATAGACTATTTCCCTGACCGGGAATCGAACCCGGGCCGCGGCGGTGAGAGCGCCGAATCCTAACCACTAGACCACCAGGGAAGGGTACTAGAGTGAAAATCGGTTCCCAGTGTGAGCTGGTACATACAGTTGAAGTCGTAAGTTTCCATCCACTTAGGCTGGAGTCATTAAAACCTGTTTGTCAACCCCTCCACACATTTCTTGTTAACAAACTATAGTTTTGGCAGTCGGTTAGGACATCTACTTTGTGCATGACACAAGTAATTTTTCCAACAATTGTTTACAGACCGATTATTTCACTTATAATTCAGTGTATCACAAATCCAGTGGGTCAGAAGTTTACATACACTAAGTTGGCTGTGCCTTTAAACAGTTTGGAAAATTCCCGAAAATGATGTCATGGCTTTAGAAGCTTCTGATAGGCTAATTGACATCCTTTGAGTCAATTGGAGGTGTACCTGTAGATGTATTTCAAGGCCTACCTTCAAACTCAGTGCCTCTTTGCTTGACTCCATGGGAAAACCAAAGGAAATCAGCCAAGACCTCAGAAAAAAAATGTAGACCTCCACAAATCTGGTTCATCCTTGGGAGCAATTTCCAAACGCCTGAAGGTACCTCGCTCATCTGTAGAAACAATAGTACGCAAGTATAAACACCATGGGACCACGCAGGCGTCATACCGCTCAGGAAGGAGACGCGTTCTGTCTCCTAGAGATGAACGTACTTTGGGTCGAAAAGTGCAAATCCATCCCAGAACTACAGCAAAGGACCTTGTGAAGATGCTGGAGGAAACAGGTACAAAATGGTCTATATCCACAGGCAAACGAGTCCTATATCGAAAAGGGCTCGCAAGCCAAAGAACACATCCCAACCGTGAAGCACAGCATCATGTTGGGGGTGCTTTGCTGCAGGAGGGTCTGGTGCACCACTAGAACACCTGGGAAGGACACTGCAGGGCAAATCAGTTTGCAATTTGAAGTGGTACATATGTGCAACAACCTACTAAATTCATAGTGACAGGTTGCACAAGTAAACAAGGAGCATAGACTATTTCCCTGACCGGGAATCGAACCCGGGCCGCGGCGGTGAAAGCGCCGAATCCTAACCACTAGACCACCAGGGAAGGGTACTAGAGTGAAAATCGGTTCCCAGTGTGAGCTGGTACATACAGTTGAAGTCGTAAGTTTCCATCCACTTAGGCTGGAGTCATTAAAACCTGTTCGTCAACCCCTCCACACATTTCTTGTTAACAAACTATAGTTTTGGCAGTCGGTTAGGACATCTACTTTGTGCATGACACAAGTAATTTTTCCAACAATTGTTTACAGACCGATTATTTCACTTATAATTCAGTGTATCACAAATCCAGTGGGTCAGAAGTTTACATACACTAAGTTGGCTGTGCCTTTAAACAGTTTGGAAAATTCCCGAAAATGATGTCATGGCTTTAGAAGCTTCTGATAGGCTAATTGACATCCTTTGAGTCAATTGGAGGTGTACCTGTAGATGTATTTCAAGGCCTACCTTCAAACTCAGTGCCTCTTTGCTTGACTCCATGGGAAAACCAAAGGAAATCAGCCAAGACCTCAGAAAAAAAATGTAGACCTCCACAAATCTGGTTCATCCATGGGAGCAATTTCCAAACGCCTGAAGGTACCTCGCTCATCTGTAGAAACAATAGTACGCAAGTATAAACACCATGGGACCACGCAGGCGTCATACTGCTCAGGAAGGAGACGCGTTCTGTCTCCTAGAGATGAACGTACTTTGGGTCGAAAAGTGCAAATCCATCCCAGAACTACAGCAAAGGACCTTGTGAAGATGCTGGAGGAAACAGGTACAAAATGGTCTATATCCACAGGCAAACGAGTCCTATATCGAAAAGGGCTCGCAAGCCAAAGAACACATCCCAACCGTGAAGCACAGCATCATGTTGGGGGTGCTTTGCTGCAGGAGGGTCTGGTGCACCACTAGAACACCTGGGAAGGACACTGCAGGGCAAATCAGTTTGCAATTTGAAGTGGTACATATGTGCAACAACCTACTAAATTCATAGTGACAGGTTGCACAAGTAAACAAGGAGCATAGACTATTTCCCTGACCGGGAATCGAACCCGGGCCGCGGCGGTGAGAGCGCCGAATCCTAACCACTAGACCACCAGGGAAGGGTACTAGAGTGAAAATCGGTTCCCAGTGTGAGCTGGTACATACAGTTGAAGTCGTAAGTTTCCATCCACTTAGGCTGGAGTCATTAAAACCTGTTTGTCAACCCCTCCACACATTTCTTGTTAACAAACTATAGTTTTGGCAGTCGGTTAGGACATCTACTTTGTGCATGACACAAGTAATTTTTCCAACAATTGTTTACAGACCGATTATTTCACTTATAATTCAGTGTATCACAAATCCAGTGGGTCAGAAGTTTACATACACTAAGTTGGCTGTGCCTTTAAACAGTTTGGAAAATTCCCGAAAATGATGTCATGGCTTTAGAAGCTTCTGATAGGCTAATTGACATCCTTTGAGTCAATTGGAGGTGTACCTGTAGATGTATTTCAAGGCCTACCTTCAAACTCAGTGCCTCTTTGCTTGACTCCATGGGAAAACCAAAGGAAATCAGCCAAGACCTCAGAAAAAAAATGTAGACCTCCACAAATCTGGTTCATCCTTGGGAGCAATTTCCAAACGCCTGAAGGTACCTCGCTCATCTGTAGAAACAATAGTACGCAAGTATAAACACCATGGGACCACGCAGGCGTCATACCGCTCAGGAAGGAGACGCGTTCTGTCTCCTAGAGATGAACGTACTTTGGGTCGAAAAGTGCAAATCCATCCCAGAACTACAGCAAAGGACCTTGTGAAGATGCTGGAGGAAACAGGTACAAAATGGTCTATATCCACAGGCAAACGAGTCCTATATCGAAAAGGGCTCGCAAGCCAAAGAACACATCCCAACCGTGAAGCACAGCATCATGTTGGGGGTGCTTTGCTGCAGGAGGGTCTGGTGCACCACTAGAACACCTGGGAAGGACACTGCAGGGCAAATCAGTTTGCAATTTGAAGTGGTACATATGTGCAACAACCTACTAAATTCATAGTGACAGGTTGCACAAGTAAACAAGGAGCATAGACTATTTCCCTGACCGGGAATCGAACCCGGGCCGCGGCGGTGAGAGCGCCGAATCCTAACCACTAGACCACCAGGGAAGGGTACTAGAGTGAAAATCGGTTCCCAGTGTGAGCTGGTACATACAGTTGAAGTCGTAAGTTTCCATCCACTTAGGCTGGAGTCATTAAAACCTGTTTGTCAACCCCTCCACACATTTCTTGTTAACAAACTATAGTTTTGGCAGTCGGTTAGGACATCTACTTTGTGCATGACACAAGTAATTTTTCCAACAATTGTTTACAGACCGATTATTTCACTTATAATTCAGTGTATCACAAATCCAGTGGGTCAGAAGTTTACATACACTAAGTTGGCTGTGCCTTTAAACAGTTTGGAAAATTCCCGAAAATGATGTCATGGCTTTAGAAGCTTCTGATAGGCTAATTGACATCCTTTGAGTCAATTGGAGGTGTACCTGTAGATGTATTTCAAGGCCTACCTTCAAACTCAGTGCCTCTTTGCTTGACTCCATGGGAAAACCAAAGGAAATCAGCCAAGACCTCAGAAAAAAAATGTAGACCTCCACAAATCTGGTTCATCCTTGGGAGCAATTTCCAAACGCCTGAAGGTACCTCGCTCATCTGTAGAAACAATAGTACGCAAGTATAAACACCATGGGACCACGCAGGCGTCATACCGCTCAGGAAGGAGACGCGTTCTGTCTCCTAGAGATGAACGTACTTTGGGTCGAAAAGTGCAAATCCATCCCAGAACTACAGCAAAGGACCTTGTGAAGATGCTGGAGGAAACAGGTACAAAATGGTCTATATCCACAGGCAAACGAGTCCTATATCGAAAAGGGCTCGCAAGCCAAAGAACACATCCCAACCGTGAAGCACAGCATCATGTTGGGGGTGCTTTGCTGCAGGAGGGTCTGGTGCACCACTAGAACACCTGGGAAGGACACTGCAGGGCAAATCAGTTTGCAATTTGAAGTGGTACATATGTGCAACAACCTACTAAATTCATAGTGACAGGTTGCACAAGTAAACAAGGAGCATAGACTATTTCCCTGACCGGGAATCGAACCCGGGCCGCGGCGGTGAAAGCGCCGAATCCTAACCACTAGACCACCAGGGAAGGGTACTAGAGTGAAAATCGGTTCCCAGTGTGAGCTGGTACATACAGTTGAAGTCGTAAGTTTCCATCCACTTAGGCTGGAGTCATTAAAACCTGTTCGTCAACCCCTCCACACATTTCTTGTTAACAAACTATAGTTTTGGCAGTCGGTTAGGACATCTACTTTGTGCATGACACAAGTAATTTTTCCAACAATTGTTTACAGACCGATTATTTCACTTATAATTCAGTGTATCACAAATCCAGTGGGTCAGAAGTTTACATACACTAAGTTGGCTGTGCCTTTAAACAGTTTGGAAAATTCCCGAAAATGATGTCATGGCTTTAGAAGCTTCTGATAGGCTAATTGACATCCTTTGAGTCAATTGGAGGTGTACCTGTAGATGTATTTCAAGGCCTACCTTCAAACTCAGTGCCTCTTTGCTTGACTCCATGGGAAAACCAAAGGAAATCAGCCAAGACCTCAGAAAAAAAATGTAGACCTCCACAAATCTGGTTCATCCATGGGAGCAATTTCCAAACGCCTGAAGGTACCTCGCTCATCTGTAGAAACAATAGTACGCAAGTATAAACACCATGGGACCACGCAGGCGTCATACCGCTCAGGAAGGAGACGCGTTCTGTCTCCTAGAGATGAACGTACTTTGGGTCGAAAAGTGCAAATCCATCCCAGAACTACAGCAAAGGACCTTGTGAAGATGCTGGAGGAAACAGGTACAAAATGGTCTATATCCACAGGCAAACGAGTCCTATATCGAAAAGGGCTCGCAAGCCAAAGAACACATCCCAACCGTGAAGCACAGCATCATGTTGGGGGTGCTTTGCTGCAGGAGGGTCTGGTGCACCACTAGAACACCTGGGAAGGACACTGCAGGGCAAATCAGTTTGCAATTTGAAGTGGTACATATGTGCAACAACCTACTAAATTCATAGTGACAGGTTGCACAAGTAAACAAGGAGCATAGACTATTTCCCTGACCGGGAATCGAACCCGGGCCGCAGCGGTGAGAGCGCCGAATCCTAACCACTAGACCACCAGGGAAGGGTACTAGAGTGAAAATCGGTTCCCAGTGTGAGCTGGTACATACAGTTGAAGTCGTAAGTTTCCATCCACTTAGGCTGGAGTCATTAAAACCTGTTTGTCAACCCCTCCACACATTTCTTGTTAACAAACTATAGTTTTGGCAGTCGGTTAGGACATCTACTTTGTGCATGACACAAGTAATTTTTCCAACAATTGTTTACAGACCGATTATTTCACTTATAATTCAGTGTATCACAAATCCAGTGGGTCAGAAGTTTACATACACTAAGTTGGCTGTGCCTTTAAACAGTTTGGAAAATTCCCGAAAATGATGTCATGGCTTTAGAAGCTTCTGATAGGCTAATTGACATCCTTTGAGTCAATTGGAGGTGTACCTGTAGATGTATTTCAAGGCCTACCTTCAAACTCAGTGCCTCTTTGCTTGACTCCATGGGAAAACCAAAGGAAATCAGCCAAGACCTCAGAAAAAAAATGTAGACCTCCACAAATCTGGTTCATCCTTGGGAGCAATTTCCAAACGCCTGAAGGTACCTCGCTCATCTGTAGAAACAATAGTACGCAAGTATAAACACCATGGGACCACGCAGGCGTCATACCGCTCAGGAAGGAGACGCGTTCTGTCTCCTAGAGATGAACGTACTTTGGGTCGAAAAGTGCAAATCCATCCCAGAACTACAGCAAAGGACCTTGTGAAGATGCTGGAGGAAACAGGTACAAAATGGTCTATATCCACAGGCAAACGAGTCCTATATCGAAAAGGGCTCGCAAGCCAAAGAACACATCCCAACCGTGAAGCACAGCATCATGTTGGGGGTGCTTTGCTGCAGGAGGGTCTGGTGCACCACTAGAACACCTGGGAAGGACACTGCAGGGCAAATCAGTTTGCAATTTGAAGTGGTACATATGTGCAACAACCTACTAAATTCATAGTGACAGGTTGCACAAGTAAACAAGGAGCATAGACTATTTCCCTGACCGGGAATCGAACCCGGGCCGCGGCGGTGAAAGCGCCAAATCCTAACCACTACACGACCAGGGAAGGGTACTAGAGTGAAAATCGGTTCCCAGTGTGAGCTGGTACATACAGTTGAAGTCGTAAGTTTCCATCCACTTAGGCTGGAGTCATTAAAACCTGTTCGTCAACCCCTCCACACATTTCTTGTTAACAAACTATAGTTTTGGCAGTCGGTTAGGACATCTACTTTGTGCATGACACAAGTAATTTTTCCAACAATTGTTTACAGACCGATTATTTCACTTATAATT
The DNA here is from genome assembly GCF_057628025.1 of Oncorhynchus mykiss. Lineage (NCBI taxonomy): Eukaryota > Metazoa > Chordata > Actinopteri > Salmoniformes > Salmonidae > Oncorhynchus > Oncorhynchus mykiss. The sequence goes on along the minus strand of NC_143040.1, from coordinate 14,235,122 downwards.
CAGTGTATCACAAATCCAGTGGGTCAGAAGTTTACATACACTAAGTTGGCTGTGCCTTTAAACAGTTTGGAAAATTCCCGAAAATGATGTCATGGCTTTAGAAGCTTCTGATAGGCTAATTGACATCCTTTGAGTCAATTGGAGGTGTACCTGTAGATGTATTTCAAGGCCTACCTTCAAACTCAGTGCCTCTTTGCTTGACTCCATGGGAAAACCAAAGGAAATCAGCCAAGACCTCAGAAAAAAAATGTAGACCTCCACAAATCTGGTTCATCCATGGGAGCAATTTCCAAACGCCTGAAGGTACCTCGCTCATCTGTAGAAACAATAGTACGCAAGTATAAACACCATGGGACCACGCAGGCGTCATACCGCTCAGGAAGGAGACGCGTTCTGTCTCCTAGAGATGAACGTACTTTGGGTCGAAAAGTGCAAATCCATCCCAGAACTACAGCAAAGGACCTTGTGAAGATGCTGGAGGAAACAGGTACAAAATGGTCTATATCCACAGGCAAACGAGTCCTATATCGAAAAGGGCTCGCAAGCCAAAGAACACATCCCAACCGTGAAGCACAGCATCATGTTGGGGGTGCTTTGCTGCAGGAGGGTCTGGTGCACCACTAGAACACCTGGGAAGGACACTGCAGGGCAAATCAGTTTGCAATTTGAAGTGGTACATATGTGCAACAACCTACTAAATTCATAGTGACAGGTTGCACAAGTAAACAAGGAGCATAGACTATTTCCCTGACCGGGAATCGAACCCGGGCCGCAGCGGTGAGAGCGCCGAATCCTAACCACTAGACCACCAGGGAAGGGTACTAGAGTGAAAATCGGTTCCCAGTGTGAGCTGGTACATACAGTTGAAGTCGTAAGTTTCCATCCACTTAGGCTGGAGTCATTAAAACCTGTTTGTCAACCCCTCCACACATTTCTTGTTAACAAACTATAGTTTTGGCAGTCGGTTAGGACATCTACTTTGTGCATGACACAAGTAATTTTTCCAACAATTGTTTACAGACCGATTATTTCACTTATAATTCAGTGTATCACAAATCCAGTGGGTCAGAAGTTTACATACACTAAGTTGGCTGTGCCTTTAAACAGTTTGGAAAATTCCCGAAAATGATGTCATGGCTTTAGAAGCTTCTGATAGGCTAATTGACATCCTTTGAGTCAATTGGAGGTGTACCTGTAGATGTATTTCAAGGCCTACCTTCAAACTCAGTGCCTCTTTGCTTGACTCCATGGGAAAACCAAAGGAAATCAGCCAAGACCTCAGAAAAAAAATGTAGACCTCCACAAATCTGGTTCATCCTTGGGAGCAATTTCCAAACGCCTGAAGGTACCTCGCTCATCTGTAGAAACAATAGTACGCAAGTATAAACACCATGGGACCACGCAGGCGTCATACCGCTCAGGAAGGAGACGCGTTCTGTCTCCTAGAGATGAACGTACTTTGGGTCGAAAAGTGCAAATCCATCCCAGAACTACAGCAAAGGACCTTGTGAAGATGCTGGAGGAAACAGGTACAAAATGGTCTATATCCACAGGCAAACGAGTCCTATATCGAAAAGGGCTCGCAAGCCAAAGAACACATCCCAACCGTGAAGCACAGCATCATGTTGGGGGTGCTTTGCTGCAGGAGGGTCTGGTGCACCACTAGAACACCTGGGAAGGACACTGCAGGGCAAATCAGTTTGCAATTTGAAGTGGTACATATGTGCAACAACCTACTAAATTCATAGTGACAGGATGCACAACTAAACAAGGAGCATAGACTATAGACTATTTCCTTTACCGGGAATCGAACCCGGGCCGCGGCGGTGAGAGCGCCGAATCCTAACCACTAGACCACCAGGGAAGGGTACTAGAGTGCAAATCGGTTCCCAGTGTGAGCTGGTACATATGTGCGATAACCTTCCATATTCATAGTGACAGGTTGCACAAGTAAACATGTAGCAAAAGAGTAGTTCCCTGACCGGGAATCGAACCCGGGCCGCGGCGGTGAGAGCGCCGAATCCTAACCACTAGACCACCAGGGAAGGGTACTAGAGTGAAAATCGGTTCCCAGTGTGAGCTGGTACATACAGTTGAAGTCGTAAGTTTCCATCCACTTAGGCTGGAGTCATTAAAACCTGTTTGTCAACCCCTCCACACATTTCTTGTTAACAAACTATAGTTTTGGCAGTCGGTTAGGACATCTACTTTGTGCATGACACAAGTAATTTTTCCAACAATTGTTTACAGACCGATTATTTCACTTATAATTCAGTGTATCACAAATCCAGTGGGTCAGAAGTTTACATACACTAAGTTGTCATGGCTTTAGAAGCTTCTGATAGGCTAATTGACATCCTTTGAGTCAATTGGAGGTGTACCTGTAGATGTATTTCAAGGCCTACCTTCAAACTCAGTGCCTCTTTGCTTGACTCCATGGGAAAACCAAAGGAAATAGCCAAGACCTCAGAAAAAAATGTAGACCTCCACAAATCTGGTTCATCCTTGGGAGCAATTTCCAAACGCCTGAAGGTACCTCGCTCATCTGTAGAAACAATAGTACGCAAGTATAAACACCATGGGACCACGCAGGCGTCATACCGCTCAGGAAGGAGACGCGTTCTGTCTCCTAGAGATGAACGTACTTTGGGTCGAAAAGTGCAAATCCATCCCAGAACTACAGCAAAGGACCTTGTGAAGATGCTGGAGGAAACAGGTACAAAATGGTCTATATCCACAGGCAAACGAGTCCTATATCGAAAAGGGCTCGCAAGCCAAAGAACACATCCCAACCGTGAAGCAAAGCATCATGTTGGGGGTGCTTTGCTGCAGGAGGGTCTGGTGCACCACTAGAACACCTGGGAAGGACACTGCAGGGCAAATCAGTTTGCAATTTGAAGTGGTACATATGTGCAACAACCTACTAAATTCATAGTGACAGGATGCACAACTAAACAAGGAGCATAGACTATAGACTATTTCCCTGACCGGGAATCGAACCCGGGCCGCAGCGGTGAGAGCGCCGAATCCTAACCACTAGACCACCAGGGAAGGGTACTAGAGTGAAAATCGGTTCCCAGTGTGAGCTGGTACATACAGTTGAAGTCGTAAGTTTCCATCCACTTAGGCTGGAGTCATTAAAACCTGTTTGTCAACCCCTCCACACATTTCTTGTTAACAAACTATAGTTTTGGCAGTCGGTTAGGACATCTACTTTGTGCATGACACAAGTAATTTTTCCAACAATTGTTTACAGACCGATTATTTCACTTATAATTCAGTGTATCACAAATCCAGTGGGTCAGAAGTTTACATACACTAAGTTGGCTGTGCCTTTAAACAGTTTGGAAAATTCCCGAAAATGATGTCATGGCTTTAGAAGCTTCTGATAGGCTAATTGACATCCTTTGAGTCAATTGGAGGTGTACCTGTAGATGTATTTCAAGGCCTACCTTCAAACTCAGTGCCTCTTTGCTTGACTCCATGGGAAAACCAAAGGAAATCAGCCAAGACCTCAGAAAAAAAATGTAGACCTCCACAAATCTGGTTCATCCTTGGGAGCAATTTCCAAACGCCTGAAGGTACCTCGCTCATCTGTAGAAACAATAGTACGCAAGTATAAACACCATGGGACCACGCAGGCGTCATACCGCTCAGGAAGGAGACGCGTTCTGTCTCCTAGAGATGAACGTACTTTGGGTCGAAAAGTGCAAATCCATCCCAGAACTACAGCAAAGGACCTTGTGAAGATGCTGGAGGAAACAGGTACAAAATGGTCTATATCCACAGGCAAACGAGTCCTATATCGAAAAGGGCTCGCAAGCCAAAGAACACATCCCAACCGTGAAGCACAGCATCATGTTGGGGGTGCTTTGCTGCAGGAGGGTCTGGTGCACCACTAGAACACCTGGGAAGGACACTGCAGGGCAAATCAGTTTGCAATTTGAAGTGGTACATATGTGCAACAACCTACTAAATTCATAGTGACAGGATGCACAACTAAACAAGGAGCATAGACTATAGACTATTTCCTTTACCGGGAATCGAACCCGGGCCGCGGCGGTGAGAGCGCCGAATCCTAACCACTAGACCACCAGGGAAGGGTACTAGAGTGCAAATCGGTTCCCAGTGTGAGCTGGTACATATGTGCGATAACCTTCCATATTCATAGTGACAGGTTGCACAAGTAAACATGTAGCAAAAGAGTAGTTCCCTGACCGGGAATCGAACCCGGGCCGCGGCGGTGAGAGCGCCGAATCCTAACCACTAGACCACCAGGGAAGGGTACTAGAGTGAAAATCGGTTCCCAGTGTGAGCTGGTACATACAGTTGAAGTCGTAAGTTTCCATCCACTTAGGCTGGAGTCATTAAAACCTGTTTGTCAACCCCTCCACACATTTCTTGTTAACAAACTATAGTTTTGGCAGTCGGTTAGGACATCTACTTTGTGCATGACACAAGTAATTTTTCCAACAATTGTTTACAGACCGATTATTTCACTTATAATTCAGTGTATCACAAATCCAGTGGGTCAGAAGTTTACATACACTAAGTTGTCATGGCTTTAGAAGCTTCTGATAGGCTAATTGACATCCTTTGAGTCAATTGGAGGTGTACCTGTAGATGTATTTCAAGGCCTACCTTCAAACTCAGTGCCTCTTTGCTTGACTCCATGGGAAAACCAAAGGAAATAGCCAAGACCTCAGAAAAAAAATGTAGACCTCCACAAATCTGGTTCATCCTTGGGAGCAATTTCCAAACGCCTGAAGGTACCTCGCTCATCTGTAGAAACAATAGTACGCAAGTATAAACACCATGGGACCACGCAGGCGTCATACCGCTCAGGAAGGAGACGCGTTCTGTCTCCTAGAGATGAACGTACTTTGGGTCGAAAAGTGCAAATCCATCCCAGAACTACAGCAAAGGACCTTGTGAAGATGCTGGAGGAAACAGGTACAAAATGGTCTATATCCACAGGCAAATGAGTCCTATATCGAAAAGGGCTCGCAAGCCAAAGAACACATCCCAACCGTGAAGCACAGCATCATGTTGGGGGTGCTTTGCTGCAGGAGGGTCTGGTGCACCACTAGAACACCTGGGAAGGACACTGCAGGGCAAATCAGTTTGCAATTTGAAGTGGTACATATGTGCAACAACCTACTAAATTCATAGTGACAGGATGCACAACTAAACAAGGAGCATAGACTATAGACTATTTCCTTTACCGGGAATAGAACCCGGGCCGCGGCGGTGAGAGCGCCGAATCCTAACCACTAGACCACCAGGGAAGGGTACTAGAGTGCAAATCGGTTCCCAGTGTGAGCTGGTACATATGTGCGATAACCTTCCATATTCATAGTGACAGGTTGCACAAGTAAACATGTAGCAAAAGAGTAGTTCCCTGACCGGGAATCGAACCCGGGCCGCGGCGGTGAGAGCGCCGAATCCTAACCACTAGACCACCAGGGAAGGGTACTAGAGTGAAAATCGGTTCCCAGTGTGAGCTGGTACATACAGTTGAAGTCGTAAGTTTCCATCCACTTAGGCTGGAGTCATTAAAACCTGTTTGTCAACCCCTCCACACATTTCTTGTTAACAAACTATAGTTTTGGCAGTCGGTTAGGACATCTACTTTGTGCATGACACAAGTAATTTTTCCAACAATTGTTTACAGACCGATTATTTCACTTATAATTCAGTGTATCACAAATCCAGTGGGTCAGAAGTTTACATACACTAAGTTGTCATGGCTTTAGAAGCTTCTGATAGGCTAATTGACATCCTTTGAGTCAATTGGAGGTGTACCTGTAGATGTATTTCAAGGCCTACCTTCAAACTCAGTGCCTCTTTGCTTGACTCCATGGGAAAACCAAAGGAAATCAGCCAAGACCTCAGAAAAAAAATGTAGACCTCCACAAATCTGGTTCATCCTTGGGAGCAATTTCCAAACGCCTGAAGGTACCTCGCTCATCTGTAGAAATAATAGTACGCAAGTATAAACACCATGGGACCACGCAGGCGTCATACCGCTCAGGAAGGAGACGCGTTCTGTCTCCTAGAGATGAACGTACTTTGGGTCGAAAAGTGCAAATCCATTCCAGAACTACAGCAAAGGACCTTGTGAAGATGCTGGAGGAAACAGGTACAAAATGGTCTATATCCACAGGCAAACGAGTCCTATATCGAAAAGGGCTCGCAAGCCAAAGAACACATCCCAACCGTGAAGCACAGCATCATGTTGGGGGTGCTTTGCTGCAGGAGGGTCTGGTGCACCACTAGAACACCTGGGAAGGACACTGCAGGGCAAATCAGTCTGCAATTTGAAATGGTACATATGTGCAACAACCTACTAAATTCATAGTGACAGGTTGCACAAGTAAACAAGGAGCATAGACTATTTCCCTGACCGGGAATCGAACCCGGGCCGCGGCGGTGAGAGCGCCGAATCCTAACCACTAGACCACCAGGGAAGGGTACTAGAGTGAAAATCGGTTCCCAGTGTGAGCTGGTACATACAGTTGAAGTCGTAAGTTTCCATCCACTTAGGCTGGAGTCATTAAAACCTGTTCGTCAACCCCTCCACACATTTCTTGTTAACAAACTATAGTTTTGGCAGTCGGTTAGGACATCTACTTTGTGCATGACACAAGTAATTTTTCCAACAATTGTTTACAGACCGATTATTTCACTTATAATTCAGTGTATCACAAATCCAGTGGGTCAGAAGTTTACATACACTAAGTTGGCTGTGCCTTTAAACAGTTTGGAAAATTCCCGAAAATGATGTCATGGCTTTAGAAGCTTCTGATAGGCTAATTGACATCCTTTGAGTCAATTGGAGGTGTACCTGTAGATGTATTTCAAGGCCTACCTTCAAACTCAGTGCCTCTTTGCTTGACTCCATGGGAAAACCAAAGGAAATCAGCCAAGACCTCAGAAAAAAAATGTAGACCTCCACAAATCTGGTTCATCCATGGGAGCAATTTCCAAACGCCTGAAGGTACCTCGCTCATCTGTAGAAACAATAGTACGCAAGTATAAACACCATGGGACCACGCAGGCGTCATACCGCTCAGGAAGGAGACGCGTTCTGTCTCCTAGAGATGAACGTACTTTGGGTCGAAAAGTGCAAATCCATCCCAGAACTACAGCAAAGGACCTTGTGAAGATGCTGGAGGAAACAGGTACAAAATGGTCTATATCGACAGGCAAACGAGTCCTATATCGAAAAGGGCTCGCAAGCCAAAGAACACATCCCAACCGTGAAGCACAGCATCATGTTGGGGGTGCTTTGCTGCAGGAGGGTCTGGTGCACCACTAGAACACCTGGGAAGGACACTGCAGGGCAAATCAGTTTGCAATTTGAAGTGGTACATATGTGCAACAACCTACTAAATTCATAGTGACAGGTTGCACAAGTAAACAAGGAGCATAGACTATTTCCCTGACCGGGAATCGAACCCGGGCCGCGGCAGTGAGAGCGCCGAATCCTAACCACTAGACCACCAGGGAAGGGTACTAGAGTGAAAATCGGTTCCCAGTGTGAGCTGGTACATACAGTTGAAGTCGTAAGTTTCCATCCACTTAGGCTGGAGTCATTAAAACCTGTTTGTCAACCCCTCCACACATTTCTTGTTAACAAACTATAGTTTTGGCAGTCGGTTAGGACATCTACTTTGTGCATGACACAAGTAATTTTTCCAACAATTGTTTACAGACCGATTATTTCACTTATAATTCAGTGTATCACAAATCCAGTGGGTCAGAAGTTTACATACACTAAGTTGGCTGTGCCTTTAAACAGTTTGGAAAATTCCCGAAAATGATGTCATGGCTTTAGAAGCTTCTGATAGGCTAATTGACATCCTTTGAGTCAATTGGAGGTGTACCTGTAGATGTATTTCAAGGCCTACCTTCAAACTCAGTGCCTCTTTGCTTGACTCCATGGGAAAACCAAAGGAAATCAGCCAAGACCTCAGAAAAAAAATGTAGACCTCCACAAATCTGGTTCATCCTTGGGAGCAATTTCCAAACGCCTGAAGGTACCTCGCTCATCTGTAGAAACAATAGTACGCAAGTATAAACACCATGGGACCACGCAGGCGTCATACCGCTCAGGAAGGAGACGCGTTCTGTCTCCTAGAGATGAACGTACTTTGGGTCGAAAAGTGCAAATCCATCCCAGAACTACAGCAAAGGACCTTGTGAAGATGCTGGAGGAAACAGGTACAAAATGGTCTATATCCACAGGCAAACGAGTCCTATATCGAAAAGGGCTCGCAAGCCAAAGAACACATCCCAACCGTGAAGCACAGCATCATGTTGGGGGTGCTTTGCTGCAGGAGGGTCTGGTGCACCACTAGAACACCTGGGAAGGACACTGCAGGGCAAATCAGTTTGCAATTTGAAGTGGTACATATGTGCAACAACCTACTAAATTCATAGTGACAGGATGCACAACTAAACAAGGAGCATAGACTATAGACTATTTCCTTTACCGGGAATCGAACCCGGGCCGCGGCGGTGAGAGCGCCGAATCCTAACCACTAGACCACCAGGGAAGGGTACTAGAGTGCAAATCGGTTCCCAGTGTGAGCTGGTACATATGTGCGATAACCTTCCATATTCATAGTGACAGGTTGCACAAGTAAACATGTAGCAAAAGAGTAGTTCCCTGACCGGGAATCGAACCCGGGCCGCGGTGGTGAGAGCGCCGAATCCTAACCACTAGACCACCAGGGAAGGGTACTAGAGTGAAAATCATTTCCCAGTGTGAGTTGGTACATACAGTTGAAGTCGTAAGTTTCCATCCACTTAGGCTGGAGTCATTAAAACCTGTTTGTCAACCCCTCCACACATTTCTTGTTAACAAACTATAGTTTTGGCAGTCGGTTAGGACATCTACTTTGTGCATGACACAAGTAATTTTTCCAACAATTGTTTACAGACCGATTATTTCACTTATAATTCAGTGTATCACAAATCCAGTGGGTCAGAAGTTTACATACACTAAGTTGTCATGGCTTTAGAAGCTTCTGATAGGCTAATTGACATCCTTTGAGTCAATTGGAGGTGTACCTGTAGATGTATTTCAAGGCCTACCTTCAAACTCAGTGCCTCTTTGCTTGACTCCATGGGAAAACCAAAGGAAATCAGCCAAGACCTCAGAAAAAAAATGTAGACCTCCACAAATCTGGTTCATCCTTGGGAGCAATTTCCAAACGCCTGAAGGTACCTCGCTCATCTGTAGAAACAATAGTACGCAAGTATAAACACCATGGGACCACGCAGGCGTCATACCGCTCAGGAAGGAGACGCGTTCTGTCTCCTAGAGATGAACGTACTTTGGGTCGAAAAGTGCAAATCCATCCCAGAACTACAGCAAAGGACCTTGTGAAGATGCTGGAGGAAACAGGTACAAAATGGTCTATATCCACAGGCAAACGAGTCCTATATCGAAAAGGGCTCGCAAGCCAAAGAACACATCCCAACCGTGAAGCACAGCATCATGTTGGGGGTGCTTTGCTGCAGGAGGGTCTGGTGCACCACTAGAACACCTGGGAAGGACACTGCAGGGCAAATCAGTTTGCAATTTGAAGTGGTACATATGTGCAACAACCTACTAAATTCATAGTGACAGGTTGCACAAGTAAACAAGGAGCATAGACTATTTCCCTGACCGGGAATCGAACCCGGGCCGCGGTGGTGAGAGCACCGAATCCTAACCACTAGACCACCAGGGAAGGGTACTAGAGTGAAAATCGGTTCCCAGTGTGAGCTGGTACATACAGTTGAAGTCGTAAGTTTCCATCCACTTAGGCTGGAGTCATTAAAACCTGTTTGTCAACCCCTCCACACATTTCTTGTTAACAAACTATAGTTTTGGCAGTCGGTTAGGACATCTACTTTGTGCATGACACAAGTAATTTTTCCAACAATTGTTTACAGACCGATTATTTCACTTATAATTCAGTGTATCACAAATCCAGTGGGTCAGAAGTTTACATACACTAAGTTGGCTGTGCCTTTAAACAGTTTGGAAAATTCCCGAAAATGATGTCATGGCTTTAGAAGCTTATGATAGGCTAATTGACATCCTTTGAGTCAATTGGAGGTGTACCTGTAGATGTATTTCAAGGCCTACCTTCAAACTCAGTGCCTCTTTGCTTGACTCCATGGGAAAACCAAAGGAAATCAGCCAAGACCTCAGAAAAAAAATGTAGACCTCCACAAATCTGGTTCATCCTTGGGAGCAATTTCCAAACGCCTGAAGGTACCTCGCTCATCTGTAGAAACAATAGTACGCAAGTATAAACACCATGGGACCACGCAGGCGTCATACCGCTCAGGAAGGAGACGCGTTCTGTCTCCTAGAGATGAACGTACTTTGGGTCGAAAAGTGCAAATCCATCCCAGAACTACAGCAAAGGACCTTGTGAAGATGCTGGAGGAAACAGGTACAAAATGGTCTATATCCACAGGCAAACGAGTCCTATATCGAAAAGGGCTCGCAAGCCAAAGAAGACATCCCAACCGTGAAGCACAGCATCATGTTGGGGGTGCTTTGCTGCAGGAGGGTCTGGTGCACCACTAGAACACCTGGGAAGGACATTGCAAATCAGTTTGCAATTTGAAGTGGTACATATGTGCAACAACCTACTAAATTCATAGTGACAGGATGCATAACTAAACAAGGAGCATAGACTATTTCCTTTACCGGGAATCGAACCCGGGCCGCGGCGGTGAGAGCGCCGAATCCTAACCACTAGACCACCAGGGAAGGGTACTAGAGTGCAAATCGGTTCCCAGTGTGAGCTGGTACATATGTGCGATAACCTTCGATATTCATAGTGACAGGTTGCACAAGTAAACATGTAGCAAAAGAGTAGTTCCCTGACCGGGAATCGAACCCGGGCCGCGGCGGTGAGAGCGCCGAATCCTAACCACTAGACCACCAGAGAAGGGTACTAGAGTGCAAATCGGTTCCCAGTGTGAGCTGGTACATATGTGCGATAACCTTCCATATTCATAGTGACAGTTGAAGTCGTAAGTTTCCATCCACTTAGGCTGGAGTCATTAAAACCTGTTTGTCAACCCCTCCACACATTTCTTGTTAACAAACTATAGTTTTGGCAGTCGGTTAGGACATCTACTTTGTGCATGACACAAGTAATTTTTCCAACAATTGTTTACAGACCGATTATTTCACTTATAATTCAGTGTATCACAAATCCAGTGGGTCAGAAGTTTACATACACTAAGTTGGCTGTGCCTTTAAACAGTTTGGAAAATTCCCGAAAATGATGTCATGGCTTTAGAAGCTTCTGATAGGCTAATTGACATCCTTTGAGTCAATTGGAGGTGTACCTGTAGATGTATTTCAAGGCCTACCTTCAAACTCAGTGCCTCTTTGCTTGACTCCATGGGAAAACCAAAGGAAATCAGCCAAGACCTCAGAAAAAAAATGTAGACCTCCACAAATCTGGTTCATCCTTGGGAGCAATTTCCAAACGCCTGAAGGTACCTCGCTCATCTGTAGAAACAATAGTACGCAAGTATAAACACCATGGGACCACGCAGGCGTCATACCGCTCAGGAAGGAGACGCGTTCTGTCTCCTAGAGATGAACGTACTTTGGGTCGAAAAGTGCAAATCCATCCCAGAACTACAGCAAAGGACCTTGTGAAGATGCTGGAGGAAACAGGTACAAAATGGTCTATATCCACAGGCAAACGAGTCCTATATTGAAAAGGGCTCGCAAGCCAAAGAACACATCCCAACCGTGAAGCACAGCATCATGTTGGGGGTGCTTTGCTGCAGGAGGGTCTGGTGCACCACTAGAACACCTGGGAAGGACACTGCAGGGCAAATCAGTTTGCAATTTGAAGTGGTACATATGTGCAACAACCTACTAAATTCATAGTGACAGGTTGCACAAGTAAACAAGGAGCATAGACTATTTCCCTGACCGGGAATCGAACCCGGGCCGCGGCGGTGAGAGCGCCGAATCCTAACCACTAGACCACCAGGGAAGGGTACTAGAGTGAAAATCGGTTCCCAGTGTGAGCTGGTACATACAGTTGAAGTCGTAAGTTCCCTGGCTGTGCCTTTAAACAGTTTGGAAAATTCCCGAAAATGATGTCATGGCTTTAGAAGCTCTGATAGGCTAATTGACATCCTTTGAGTCAATTGGAGGTGTACCTGTAGATGTATTTCAAGGCCTACCTTCAAACTCAGTGCCTCTTTGCTTGACTCCATGGGAAAACCAAAGGAAATCAGCCAAGACCTCAGAAAAAAAATGTAGACCTCCACAAATCTGGTTCATCCTTGGGAGCAATTTCCAAACGCCTGAAGGTACCTCGCTCATCTGTAGAAACAATAGTACGCAAGTATAAACACCATGGGACCACGCAGGCGTCATACCGCTCAGGAAGGAGACGCGTTCTGTCTCCTAGAGATGAACGTACTTTGGGTCGAAAAGTGCAAATCCATCCCAGAAATACAGCAAAGGACCTTGTGAAGATGCTGGAGGAAACAGGTACAAAATGGTCTATATCCACAGGGAAACGAGTCCTATATCGAAAAGGGCTCGCAAGCCAAAGAACACATCCCAACCGTGAAGCACAGCATCATGTTGGGGGTGCTTTGCTGCAGGAGGGTCTGGTGCACCACTAGAACACCTGGGAAGGACACTGCAGGTCAAATCAGTTTGCAATTTGAATATGTGCAACAACCTACTAAATTCATAGTGACAGGTTGCACAAGTAAACATGTAGCAAAAGAGTAGTTCCCTGACCGGGAATCGAACCCGGGCTGCGGCAGTGAGAGCGCCAAATCCTAACCACTAGACCACCAGGGAAGGGTACTAGAGTGAAAATCGGTTCCCAGTGTGAGCTGGTACATACAGTTGAAGTTGTAAGTTTCCATCCACTTAGGCTGGAGTCATTAAAACCTGTTTGTCAACCCCTCCACACATTTCTTGTTAACAAACTATAGTTTTGGCAGTCGGTTAGGACATCTACTTTGTGCATGACACAAGTAACCAGGTAACAGGTACAAAATGGTCTATATCCACAGGCAAACGAGTCCTATATCGAAAAGGGCTCGCAAGCACAGCATCATGTTGGGGGTGCTTTGCTGCAGGAGGGTCTGGTGCAGCACTAGAACACCTGGGAAGGACACTGCAGGGCAAATCAGTTTGCAATTTGAATATGTGCAACAACCTACTAAATTCATAGTGACAGGTTGCACAAGTAAACAAGGAGCATAGACTATTTCCCTGACCAGGAATTGAACCCAGGCCGTGGCGGTGAGAGCACCGAATCCTAACCACTAGACCACCAGGGAAGGTTGAAATTGTACTAGAGTGCAAATCGGTTCCCAGTGTGAGCTGGTACATATGTGCGATAACCTTCCATATTCATAGTGACAGGTTGCACAAGTAAACATGTAGCAAAAGAGTAGAATCGAACCCGGGCCGCGGCGGTGAGAGCGCCGAATCCTAACCACTAGACCACCAGGGAAGGGTACTAGAGTGAAAATCGGTTCCCAGTGTGAGCTGGTACATACAGTTGAAGTCATAAGTTTCCATCCACTTAGGCTGGAGTCATTAAAACCTGTTTGTCAACCCCTCCACACATTTCTTGTTAACAAACTATAGTTTTGGCAGTCGATTAGGACATCTACTTTGTGCATGACACAAGTAATTTTTCCAACAATTGTTTACAGACCGATTATTTCACTTATAATTCAGTGTATCACAAATCCAGTGGGTCAGAAGTTTACATACACTAAGTTGGCTGTGCCTTTAAACAGTTTGGAAAATTCCCGAAAATGATGTCATGGCTTTAGAAGCTTCTGATAGGCTAATTGACATCCTGTGAGTCAATTGGAGGTGTACCTGTAGATGTATTTCAAGGCCTACCTTCAAACTCAGTGCCTCTTTGCTTGACTCCATGGGAAAACCAAAGGAAATCAGCCAAGACCTCAGAAAAAAAATGTAGACTTCCACAAATCTGGTTCATCCTTGGGAGCAATTTCCAAACGCCTGAAGGTACCTCGCTCATCTGTAGAAACAATAGTACGCAAGTATAAACACCATGGGACCACGCAGGCGTCATACCGCTCAGGAAGGAGACGCGTTCTGTCTCCTAGAGATGAACGTACTTTGGGTCGAAAAGTGCAAATCCATCCCAGAACTACAGCAGAAGATGCTGGAGGAAACAGGTACAAAATGGTCTATATCCACAGGCAAACGAGTCCTATATCGAAAAGGGCTCGCAAGCCAAAGAACACATCCCAACCGTGAAGCACAGCATCATGTTGGGGGTGCTTTGCTGCAGGAGGGTCTGGTGCACCACTAGAACACCTGGGAAGGACACTGCAGGGCAAATCAGTTTGCAATTTGAATATGTGCAACAACCTACTAAATTCATAGTGACAGGTTGCACAAGTAAACAAGGAGCATAGACTATTTCCCTGACCGGGAATCGAACCCAGGCCGCGGCGGTGAGAGCGCCGAATCCTAACCACTAGACCACCAGGGAAGGGTACTAGAGTGCAAATCGGTTCCCAGTGTGAGCTGGTACATATGTGCGATAACCTTCGATATTCATAGTGACAGGTTGCACAACTAAGCATGTAGCAAAAGAGTAGTTCCCTGACCGGGAATCGAACCCGGGCCACGGCGGTGAGAGCGCCGAATCCTAACCACTAGACCACCAGGGAAGGGTACTAGAGTGAAAATCGGTTCCCAGTGTGAGCTGGTACATACAGTTGAAGTCGTAAGTTTCCATCCACTTAGGCTGGAGTCATTAAAACCTGTTTGTCAACCCCTCCACACATTTCTTGTTAACAAACTATAGTTTTGGCAGTCGATTAGGACATCTACTTTGTGCATGACACAAGTAATTTTTCCAACAATTGTTTACAGACCGATTATTTCACTTATAATTCAGTGTATCACAAATCCAGTGGGTCAGAAGTTTACATACACTAAGTTGGCTGTGCCTTTAAACAGTTTGGAAAATTCCCGAAAATGATGTCATGGCTTTAGAAGCTTCTGATAGGCTAATTGACATCCTTTGAGTCAATTGGAGGTGTACCTGTAGATGTATTTCAAGGCCTACCTTCAAACTCAGTGCCTCTTTGCTTGACTCCATGGGAAAACCAAAGGAAATCAGCCAAGACCTCAGAAAAAAAATGTAGACCTCCACAAATCTGGTTCATCCTTGGGAGCAATTTCCAAACGCCTGAAGGTACCTCGCTCATCTGTAGAAACAATAGTACGCAAGTATAAACACCATGGGACCACGCAGGCGTCATACCGCTCAGGAAGGAGACGCGTTCTGTCTCCTAGAGATGAACGTACTTTGGGTCGAAAAGTGCAAATCCATCCCAGAACTACAGCAGAAGATGCTGGAGGAAACAGGTACAAAATGGTCTATATCCACAGGCAAACGAGTCCTATATCGAAAAGGGCTCGCAAGCCAAAGAACACATCCCAACCGTGAAGCACAGCATCATGTTGGGGGTGCTTTGCTGCAGGAGGGTCTGGTGCACCACTAGAACACCTGGGAAGGACACTGCAGGGCAAATCAGTTTGCAATTTGAATATGTGCAACAACCTACTAAATTCATAGTGACAGGTTGCACAAGTAAACAAGGAGCATAGACTATTTCCCTGACCGGGAATCGAACCCAGGCCGCAGCGGTGAGAGCGCCGAATCCTAACCACTAGACCACCAGGGAAGGGTACTAGAGTGAAAATCGGTTCCCAGTGTGAGCTGGTACATACAGTTGAAGTCGTAAGTTTCCATCCACTTAGGCTGGAGTCATTAAAACCTGTTTGTCAACCCCTCCACACATTTCTTGTTAACAAACTATAGTTTTGGCAGTCGATTAGGACATCTACTTTGTGCATGACACAAGTAATTTTTCCAACAATTGTTTACAGACCGATTATTTCACTTATAATTCAGTGTATCACAAATCCAGTGGGTCAGAAGTTTACATACACTAAGTTGGCTGTGCCTTTAAACAGTTTGGAAAATTCCCGAAAATGATGTCATGGCTTTAGAAGCTTCTGATAGGCTAATTGACATCCTTTGAGTCAATTGGAGGTGTACCTGTAGATGTATTTCAAGGCCTACCTTCAAACTCAGTGCCTCTTTGCTTGACTCCATGGGAAAACCAAAGGAAATCAGCCAAGACCTCAGAAAAAAAATGTAGACCTCCACAAATCTGGTTCATCCTTGGGAGCAATTTCCAAACGCCTGAAGGTACCTCGCTCATCTGTAGAAACAATAGTACGCAAGTATAAACACCATGGGACCACGCAGGCGTCATACCGCTCAGGAAGGAGACGCGTTCTGTCTCCTAGAGATGAACGTACTTTGGGTCGAAAAGTGCAAATCCATCCCAGAACTACAGCAGAAGATGCTGGAGGAAACAGGTACAAAATGGTCTATATCCACAGGCAAACGAGTCCTATATCGAAAAGGGCTCGCAAGCCAAAGAACACATCCCAACCGTGAAGCACAGCATCATGTTGGGGGTGCTTTGCTGCAGGAGGGTCTGGTGCACCACTAGAACACCTGGGAAGGACACTGCAGGTCAAATCAGTTTGCAATTTGAATATGTGCAACAACCTACTAAATTCATAGTGACAGGTTGCACAAGTAAACAAGGAGCATAGACTATTTCCCTGACCGGGAATCGAACCCAGGCCGCGGCGGTGAGCGCGGCGAATCCTAACCACTAGACCACCAGGGAAGGGTACTAGAGTGCAAATCGGTTCCCAGTGTGAGCTGGTACATATGTGCGATAACCTTCGATATTCATAGTGACAGGTTGCACAAGTAAACATGTAGCAAAAGAGTAGTTCCCTGACCGGGAATCGAACCCGGGCCGCGGCGGTGAGAGCGCCGAATCCTAACCACTAGACCACCAGGGAAGGGTACTAGAGTGAAAATCGGTTCCCAGTGTGAGCTGGTACATACAGTTGAAGTCATAAGTTTCCATCCACTTAGGCTGGAGTCATTAAAACCTGTTTGTCAACCCCTCCACACATTTCTTGTTAACAAACTATAGTTTTGGCAGTCGATTAGGACATCTACTTTGTGCATGACACAAGTAATTTTTCCAACAATTGTTTACAGACCGATTATTTCACTTATAATTCAGTGTATCACAAATCCAGTGGGTCAGAAGTTTACATACACTAAGTTGGCTGTGCCTTTAAACAGTTTGGAAAATTCCCGAAAATGATGTCATGGCTTTAGAAGCTTCTGATAGGCTAATTGACATCCTTTGAGTCAATTGGAGGTGTACCTGTAGATGTATTTCAAGGCCTACCTTCAAACTCAGTGCCTCTTTGCTTGACTCCATGGGAAAACCAAAGGAAATCAGCCAAGACCTCAGAAAAAAAATGTAGACCTCCACAAATCTGGTTCATCCTTGGGAGCAATTTCCAAACGCCTGAAGGTACCTCGCTCATCTGTAGAAACAATAGTACGCAAGTATAAACACCATGGGACCACGCAGGCGTCATACCGCTCAGGAAGGAGACGCGTTCTGTCTCCTAGAGATGAACGTACTTTGGGTCGAAAAGTGCAAATCCATCCCAGAACTACAGCAGAAGATGCTGGAGGAAACAGGTACAAAATGGTCTATATCCACAGGCAAACGAGTCCTATATCGAAAAGGGCTCGCAAGCCAAAGAACACATCCCAACCGTGAAGCACAGCATCATGTTGGGGGTGCTTTGCTGCAGGAGGGTCTGGTGCACCACTAGAACACCTGGGAAGGACACTGCAGGGCAAATCAGTTTGCAATTTGAATATGTGCAACAACCTACTAAATTCAGAGTGACAGGTTGCACAAGTAAACAAGGAGCATAGACTATTTCCCTGACCGGGAATCGAACCCAGGCCGCAGCGGTGAGAGCGCCGAATCCTAACCACTAGACCACCAGGGAAGGGTACTAGAGTGAAAATCGGTTCCCAGTGTGAGCTGGTACATACAGTTGAAGTCGTAAGTTTCCATCCACTTAGGCTGGAGTCATTAAAACCTGTTTGTCAACCCCTCCACACATTTCTTGTTAACAAACTATAGTTTTGGCAGTCGATTAGGACATCTACTTTGTGCATGACACAAGTAATTTTTCCAACAATTGTTTACAGACCGATTATTTCACTTATAATTCAGTGTATCACAAATCCAGTGGGTCAGAAGTTTACATACACTAAGTTGGCTGTGCCTTTAAACAGTTTGGAAAATTCCCGAAAATGATGTCATGGCTTTAGAAGCTTCTGATAGGCTAATTGACATCCTTTGAGTCAATTGGAGGTGTACCTGTAGATGTATTTCAAGGCCTACCTTCAAACTCAGTGCCTCTTTGCTTGACTCCATGGGAAAACCAAAGGAAATCAGCCAAGACCTCAGAAAAAAAATGTAGACCTCCACAAATCTGGTTCATCCTTGGGAGCAATTTCCAAACGCCTGAAGGTACCTCGCTCATCTGTAGAAACAATAGTACGCAAGTATAAACACCATGGGACCACGCAGGCGTCATACCGCTCAGGAAGGAGACGCGTTCTGTCTCCTAGAGATGAACGTACTTTGGGTCGAAAAGTGCAAATCCATCCCAGAACTACAGCAAAGGACCTTGTGAAGATGCTGGAGGAAACAGGTACAAAATGGTCTATATCCACAGGCAAACGAGTCCTATATCGAAAAGGGCTCGCAAGCCAAAGAACACATCCCAACCGTGAAGCACAGCATCATGTTGGGGGTGCTTTGCTGCAGGAGGGTCTGGTGCACCACTAGAACACCTGGGAAGGACACTGCAGGTCAAATCAGTTTGCAATTTGAATATGTGCAACAACCTACTAAATTCATAGTGACAGGTTGCACAAGTAAACAAGGAGCATAGACTATTTCCCTGACCGGGAATCGAACCCAGGCCGCGGCGGTGAGCGCGGCGAATCCTAACCACTAGACCACCAGGGAAGGGTACTAGAGTGCAAATCGGTTCCCAGTGTGAGCTGGTACATATGTGCGATAACCTTCGATATTCATAGTGACAGGTTGCACAAGTAAACATGTAGCAAAAGAGTAGTTCCCTGACCGGGAATCGAACCCGGGCCGCGGCGGTGAGAGCGCCGAATCCTAACCACTAGACCACCAGGGAAGGGTACTAGAGTGAAAATCGGTTCCCAGTGTGAGCTGGTACATACAGTTGAAGTCATAAGTTTCCATCCACTTAGGCTGGAGTCATTAAAACCTGTTTGTCAACCCCTCCACACATTTCTTGTTAACAAACTATAGTTTTGGCAGTCGATTAGGACATCTACTTTGTGCATGACACAAGTAATTTTTCCAACAATTGTTTACAGACCGATTATTTCACTTATAATTCAGTGTATCACAAATCCAGTGGGTCAGAAGTTTACATACACTAAGTTGGCTGTGCCTTTAAACAGTTTGGAAAATTCCCGAAAATGATGTCATGGCTTTAGAAGCTTCTGATAGGCTAATTGACATCCTTTGAGTCAATTGGAGGTGTACCTGTAGATGTATTTCAAGGCCTACCTTCAAACTCAGTGCCTCTTTGCTTGACTCCATGGGAAAACCAAAGGAAATCAGCCAAGACCTCAGAAAAAAAATGTAGACCTCCACAAATCTGGTTCATCCTTGGGAGCAATTTCCAAACGCCTGAAGGTACCTCGCTCATCTGTAGAAACAATAGTACGCAAGTATAAACACCATGGGACCACGCAGGCGTCATACCGCTCAGGAAGGAGACGCGTTCTGTCTCCTAGAGATGAACGTACTTTGGGTCGAAAAGTGCAAATCCATCCCAGAACTACAGCAGAAGATGCTGGAGGAAACAGGTACAAAATGGTCTATATCCACAGGCAAACGAGTCCTATATCGAAAAGGGCTCGCAAGCCAAAGAACACATCCCAACCGTGAAGCACAGCATCATGTTGGGGGTGCTTTGCTGCAGGAGGGTCTGGTGCACCACTAGAACACCTGGGAAGGACACTGCAGGGCAAATCAGTTTGCAATTTGAATATGTGCAACAACCTACTAAATTCATAGTGACAGGTTGCACAAGTAAACAAGGAGCATAGACTATTTCCCTGACAGGGAATCGAACCCAGGCCGCAGCGGTGAGAGCGCCGAATCCTAACCACTAGACCACCAGGGAAGGGTACTAGAGTGAAAATCGGTTCCCAGTGTGAGCTGGTACATACAGTTGAAGTCGTAAGTTTCCATCCACTTAGGCTGGAGTCATTAAAACCTGTTTGTCAACCCCTCCACACATTTCTTGTTAACAAACTATAGTTTTGGCAGTCGATTAGGACATCTACTTTGTGCATGACACAAGTAATTTTTCCAACAATTGTTTACAGACCGATTATTTCACTTATAATTCAGTGTATCACAAATCCAGTGGGTCAGAAGTTTACATACACTAAGTTGGCTGTGCCTTTAAACAGTTTGGAAAATTCCCGAAAATGATGTCATGGCTTTAGAAGCTTCTGATAGGCTAATTGACATCCTTTGAGTCAATTGGAGGTGTACCTGTAGATGTATTTCAAGGCCTACCTTCAAACTCAGTGCCTCTTTGCTTGACTCCATGGGAAAACCAAAGGAAATCAGCCAAGACCTCAGAAAAAAAATGTAGACCTCCACAAATCTGGTTCATCCTTGGGAGCAATTTCCAAACGCCTGAAGGTACCTCGCTCATCTGTAGAAACAATAGTACGCAAGTATAAACACCATGGGACCACGCAGGCGTCATACCGCTCAGGAAGGAGACGCGTTCTGTCTCCTAGAGATGAACGTACTTTGGGTCGAAAAGTGCAAATCCATCCCAGAACTACAGCAGAAGATGCTGGAGGAAACAGGTACAAAATGGTCTATATCCACAGGCAAACGAGTCCTATATCGAAAAGGGCTCGCAAGCCAAAGAACACATCCCAACCGTGAAGCACAGCATCATGTTGGGGGTGCTTTGCTGCAGGAGGGTCTGGTGCACCACTAGAACACCTGGGAAGGACACTGCAGGGCAAATCAGTTTGCAATTTGAATATGTGCAACAACCTACTAAATTCATAGTGACAGGTTGCACAAGTAAACAAGGAGCATAGACTATTTCCCTGACCGGGAATCGAACCCAGGCCGCAGCGGTGAGAGCGCCGAATCCTAACCACTAGACCACCAGGGAAGGGTACTAGAGTGAAAATCGGTTCCCAGTGTGAGCTGGTACATACAGTTGAAGTCGTAAGTTTCCATCCACTTAGGCTGGAGTCATTAAAACCTGTTTGTCAACCCCTCCACACATTTCTTGTTAACAAACTATAGTTTTGGCAGTCGATTAGGACATCTACTTTGTGCATGACACAAGTAATTTTTCCAACAATTGTTTACAGACCGATTATTTCACTTATAATTCAGTGTATCACAAATCCAGTGGGTCAGAAGTTTACATACACTAAGTTGGCTGTGCCTTTAAACAGTTTGGAAAATTCCCGAAAATGATGTCATGGCTTTAGAAGCTTCTGATAGGCTAATTGACATCCTTTGAGTCAATTGGAGGTGTACCTGTAGATGTATTTCAAGGCCTACCTTCAAACTCAGTGCCTCTTTGCTTGACTCCATGGGAAAACCAAAGGAAATCAGCCAAGACCTCAGAAAAAAAATGTAGACCTCCACAAATCTGGTTCATCCTTGGGAGCAATTTCCAAACGCCTGAAGGTACCTCGCTCATCTGTAGAAACAATAGTACGCAAGTATAAACACCATGGGACCACGCAGGCGTCATACCGCTCAGGAAGGAGACGCGTTCTGTCTCCTAGAGATGAACGTACTTTGGGTCGAAAAGTGCAAATCCATCCCAGAACTACAGCAGAAGATGCTGGAGGAAACAGGTACAAAATGGTCTATATCCACAGGCAAACGAGTCCTATATCGAAAAGGGCTCGCAAGCCAAAGAACACATCCCAACCGTGAAGCACAGCATCATGTTGGGGGTGCTTTGCTGCAGGAGGGTCTGGTGCACCACTAGAACACCTGGGAAGGACACTGCAGGTCAAATCAGTTTGCAATTTGAATATGTGCAACAACCTACTAAATTCATAGTGACAGGTTGCACAAGTAAACAAGGAGCATAGACTATTTCCCTGACCGGGAATCGAACCCAGGCCGCGGCGGTGAGCGCGGCGAATCCTAACCACTAGACCACCAGGGAAGGGTACTAGAGTGCAAATCGGTTCCCAGTGTGAGCTGGTACATATGTGCGATAACCTTCGATATTCATAGTGACAGGTTGCACAAGTAAACATGTAGCAAAAGAGTAGTTCCCTGACCGGGAATCGAACCCGGGCCGCGGCGGTGAGAGCGCCGAATCCTAACCACTAGACCACCAGGGAAGGGTACTAGAGTGAAAATCGGTTCCCAGTGTGAGCTGGTACATACAGTTGAAGTCATAAGTTTCCATCCACTTAGGCTGGAGTCATTAAAACCTGTTTGTCAACCCCTCCACACATTTCTTGTTAACAAACTATAGTTTTGGCAGTCGATTAGGACATCTACTTTGTGCATGACACAAGTAATTTTTCCAACAATTGTTTACAGACCGATTATTTCACTTATAATTCAGTGTATCACAAATCCAGTGGGTCAGAAGTTTACATACACTAAGTTGGCTGTGCCTTTAAACAGTTTGGAAAATTCCCGAAAATGATGTCATGGCTTTAGAAGCTTCTGATAGGCTAATTGACATCCTTTGAGTCAATTGGAGGTGTACCTGTAGATGTATTTCAAGGCCTACCTTCAAACTCAGTGCCTCTTTGCTTGACTCCATGGGAAAACCAAAGGAAATCAGCCAAGACCTCAGAAAAAAAATGTAGACCTCCACAAATCTGGTTCATCCTTGGGAGCAATTTCCAAACGCCTGAAGGTACCTCGCTCATCTGTAGAAACAATAGTACGCAAGTATAAACACCATGGGACCACGCAGGCGTCATACCGCTCAGGAAGGAGACGCGTTCTGTCTCCTAGAGATGAACGTACTTTGGGTCGAAAAGTGCAAATCCATCCCAGAACTACAGCAGAAGATGCTGGAGGAAACAGGTACAAAATGGTCTATATCCACAGGCAAACGAGTCCTATATCGAAAAGGGCTCGCAAGCCAAAGAACACATCCCAACCGTGAAGCACAGCATCATGTTGGGGGTGCTTTGCTGCAGGAGGGTCTGGTGCACCACTAGAACACCTGGGAAGGACACTGCAGGGCAAATCAGTTTGCAATTTGAATATGTGCAACAACCTACTAAATTCAGAGTGACAGGTTGCACAAGTAAACAAGGAGCATAGACTATTTCCCTGACCGGGAATCGAACCCAGGCCGCAGCGGTGAGAGCGCCGAATCCTAACCACTAGACCACCAGGGAAGGGTACTAGAGTGAAAATCGGTTCCCAGTGTGAGCTGGTACATACAGTTGAAGTAGTAAGTTTCCATCCACTTAGGCTGGAGTCATTAAAACCTGTTTGTCAACCCCTCCACACATTTCTTGTTAACAAACTATAGTTTTGGCAGTCGATTAGGACATCTACTTTGTGCATGACACAAGTAATTTTTCCAACAATTGTTTACAGACCGATTATTTCACTTATAATTCAGTGTATCACAAATCCAGTGGGTCAGAAGTTTACATACACTAAGTTGGCTGTGCCTTTAAACAGTTTGGAAAATTCCCGAAAATGATGTCATGGCTTTAGAAGCTTCTGATAGGCTAATTGACATCCTTTGAGTCAATTGGAGGTGTACCTGTAGATGTATTTCAAGGCCTACCTTCAAACTCAGTGCCTCTTTGCTTGACTCCATGGGAAAACCAAAGGAAATCAGCCAAGACCTCAGAAAAAAAATGTAGACCTCCACAAATCTGGTTCATCCTTGGGAGCAATTTCCAAACGCCTGAAGGTACCTCGCTCATCTGTAGAAACAATAGTACGCAAGTATAAACACCATGGGACCACGCAGGCGTCATACCGCTCAGGAAGGAGACGCGTTCTGTCTCCTAGAGATGAACGTACTTTGGGTCGAAAAGTGCAAATCCATCCCAGAACTACAGCAAAGGACCTTGTGAAGATGCTGGAGGAAACAGGTACAAAATGGTCTATATCCACAGGCAAACGAGTCCTATATCGAAAAGGGCTCGCAAGCCAAAGAACACATCCCAACCGT
Source organism: Oncorhynchus mykiss (assembly GCF_057628025.1). Taxonomy (NCBI): domain Eukaryota; kingdom Metazoa; phylum Chordata; class Actinopteri; order Salmoniformes; family Salmonidae; genus Oncorhynchus; species Oncorhynchus mykiss. The sequence continues at coordinate 14,210,863 of NC_143040.1, read as the reverse complement.
GAAGCACAGCATCATGTTGGGGGTGCTTTGCTGCAGGAGGGTCTGGTGCACCACTAGAACACCTGGGAAGGACACTGCAGGTCAAATCAGTTTGCAATTTGAATATGTGCAACAACCTACTAAATTCATAGTGACAGGTTGCACAAGTAAACAAGGAGCATAGACTATTTCCCTGACCGGGAATCGAACCCAGGCCGCGGCGGTGAGCGCGGCGAATCCTAACCACTAGACCACCAGGGAAGGGTACTAGAGTGCAAATCGGTTCCCAGTGTGAGCTGGTACATATGTGCGATAACCTTCGATATTCATAGTGACAGGTTGCACAAGTAAACATGTAGCAAAAGAGTAGTTCCCTGACCGGGAATCGAACCCGGGCCGCGGCGGTGAGAGCGCCGAATCCTAACCACTAGACCACCAGGGAAGGGTACTAGAGTGAAAATCGGTTCCCAGTGTGAGCTGGTACATACAGTTGAAGTCATAAGTTTCCATCCACTTAGGCTGGAGTCATTAAAACCTGTTTGTCAACCCCTCCACACATTTCTTGTTAACAAACTATAGTTTTGGCAGTCGATTAGGACATCTACTTTGTGCATGACACAAGTAATTTTTCCAACAATTGTTTACAGACCGATTATTTCACTTATAATTCAGTGTATCACAAATCCAGTGGGTCAGAAGTTTACATACACTAAGTTGGCTGTGCCTTTAAACAGTTTGGAAAATTCCCGAAAATGATGTCATGGCTTTAGAAGCTTCTGATAGGCTAATTGACATCCTTTGAGTCAATTGGAGGTGTACCTGTAGATGTATTTCAAGGCCTACCTTCAAACTCAGTGCCTCTTTGCTTGACTCCATGGGAAAACCAAAGGAAATCAGCCAAGACCTCAGAAAAAAAATGTAGACCTCCACAAATCTGGTTCATCCTTGGGAGCAATTTCCAAACGCCTGAAGGTACCTCGCTCATCTGTAGAAACAATAGTACGCAAGTATAAACACCATGGGACCACGCAGGCGTCATACCGCTCAGGAAGGAGACGCGTTCTGTCTCCTAGAGATGAACGTACTTTGGGTCGAAAAGTGCAAATCCATCCCAGAACTACAGCAGAAGATGCTGGAGGAAACAGGTACAAAATGGTCTATATCCACAGGCAAACGAGTCCTATATCGAAAAGGGCTCGCAAGCCAAAGAACACATCCCAACCGTGAAGCACAGCATCATGTTGGGGGTGCTTTGCTGCAGGAGGGTCTGGTGCACCACTAGAACACCTGGGAAGGACACTGCAGGGCAAATCAGTTTGCAATTTGAATATGTGCAACAACCTACTAAATTCATAGTGACAGGTTGCACAAGTAAACAAGGAGCATAGACTATTTCCCTGACAGGGAATCGAACCCAGGCCGCAGCGGTGAGAGCGCCGAATCCTAACCACTAGACCACCAGGGAAGGGTACTAGAGTGCAAATCGGTTCCCAGTGTGAGCTGGTACATATGTGCGATAACCATCGATATTCATAGTGACAGGTTGCACAAGTAAACATGTAGCAAAAGAGTAGTTCCCTGACCGGGAATCGAACCCGGGCCGCGGCGGTGAGAGCGCCGAATCCTAACCACTAGACCACCAGGGAAGGGTACTAGAGTGAAAATCGGTTCCCAGTGTGAGCTGGTACATACAGTTGAAGTCATAAGTTTCCATCCACTTAGGCTGGAGTCATTAAAACCTGTTTGTCAACCCCTCCACACATTTCTTGTTAACAAACTATAGTTTTGGCAGTCGATTAGGACATCTACTTTGTGCATGACACAAGTAATTTTTCCAACAATTGTTTACAGACCGATTATTTCACTTATAATTCAGTGTATCACAAATCCAGTGGGTCAGAAGTTTACATACACTAAGTTGGCTGTGCCTTTAAACAGTTTGGAAAATTCCCGAAAATGATGTCATGGCTTTAGAAGCTTCTGATAGGCTAATTGACATCCTTTGAGTCAATTGGAGGTGTACCTGTAGATGTATTTCAAGGCCTACCTTCAAACTCAGTGCCTCTTTGCTTGACTCCATGGGAAAACCAAAGGAAATCAGCCAAGACCTCAGAAAAAAAATGTAGACCTCCACAAATCTGGTTCATCCTTGGGAGCAATTTCCAAACGCCTGAAGGTACCTCGCTCATCTGTAGAAACAATAGTACGCAAGTATAAACACCATGGGACCACGCAGGCGTCATACCGCTCAGGAAGGAGACGCGTTCTGTCTCCTAGAGATGAACGTACTTTGGGTCGAAAAGTGCAAATCCATCCCAGAACTACAGCAAAGGACCTTGTGAAGATGCTGGAGGAAACAGGTACAAAATGGTCTATATCCACAGGCAAACGAGTCCTATATCGAAAAGGGCTCGCAAGCCAAAGAACACATCCCAACCGTGAAGCACAGCATCATGTTGGGGGTGCTTTGCTGCAGGAGGGTCTGGTGCACCACTAGAACACCTGGGAAGGACACTGCAGGTCAAATCAGTTTGCAATTTGAATATGTGCAACAACCTACTAAATTCATAGTGACAGGTTGCACAAGTAAACAAGGAGCATAGACTATTTCCCTGACCGGGAATCGAACCCAGGCCGCGGCGGTGAGCGCGGCGAATCCTAACCACTAGACCACCAGGGAAGGGTACTAGAGTGCAAATCGGTTCACAGTGTGAGCTGGTACATATGTGCGATAACCTTCCATATTCATAGCGACAGGTTGCACAAGTAAGCATGTAGCAAAAGAGTACACTTAGGTACATACAGTTGAAGTCGTAAGTTTCCATCCACTTAGGCTGGAGTCATTAAAACCTGTTTGTCAACCCCTCCACACATTTATTGTTAACAAACTATAGTTTTGGCAGTCGGTTAGGACATTTACTTTGTGCATGACACAAGTAATTTTTCCAACAATTGTTTACAGACCGATTATTTCACTTATAATTCAGTGTATCACAAATCCAGTTGGTCAGAAGTTTACATACAAACAAGAAGCATAGACTATTTCCCTGACTATTTCCCTGACCGGGAATCGAACCCGGGCCGTGGCGGTGAGAGCGCCGAATCCTAACCACTAGACCACCAGGGAAGGGTACTAGAGTGCAAATCGGTTCCCAGTGTGAGCTGGTACATATGTGCGATAACCTTCCATATTCATAGTGACAGGTTGCACAAGTAAACATGTAGCAAAAGAGTAGTTCCCTGACCGGGAATCGAACCCGGGCCGCGGCGGTGAGAGCGCCGAATCCTAACCACTAGACCACCAGGGAAGGGTACTAGAGTGAAAATCGGTTCCCAGTGTGAGCTGGTACATACAGTTGAAGTCGTAAGTTTCCATCCACTTAGGCTGGAGTCATTAAAACCTGTTTGTCAACCCCTCCACACATTTCTTGTTAACAAACTATAGTTTTGGCAGTCGGTTAGGACATCTACTTTGTGCATGACACAAGTAATTTTTCCAACAATTGTTTACAGACCGATTATTTCACTTATAATTCAGTGTATCACAAATCCAGTGGGTCAGAAGTTTACATACACTAAGTTGGCTGTGCCTTTAAACAGTTTGGAAAATTCCCGAAAATGATGTCATGGCTTTAGAAGCTTCTGATAGGCTAATTGACATCCTTTGAGTCAATTGGAGGTGTACCTGTAGATGTATTTCAAGGCCTACCTTCAAACTCAGTGCCTCTTTGCTTGACTCCATGGGAAAACCAAAGGAAATCAGCCAAGACCTCAGAAAAAAAATGTAGACCTCCACAAATATGGTTCATCCTTGGGAGCAATTTCCAAACGCCTGAAGGTACCTCGCTCATCTGTAGAAACAATAGTACGCAAGTATAAACACCATGGGACCACGCAGGCGTCATACCGCTCAGGAAGGAGACGCGTTCTGTCTCCTAGAGATGAACGTACTTTGGGTCGAAAAGTGCAAATCCATCCCAGAACTACAGCAAAGGATGCTGAAGATGCTGTAGGAAACAGATACAAAATGGTCTATATCCACAGGCAAACGAGTCCTATATCGAAAAGGGCTCGCAAGCCAAAGAACACATCCCAACCGTTGGGGGTGCTTTGTTGGGGGTGCTTTGCTGCAGGAGGGTCTGGTGCACCACTAGAACACCTGGGAAGGACACAGCAGGGTAAATCAGTTTGCAATTTGAATATGTGCAACAACCTACTAAATTCATAGTGACAGGTTGCACAAGTAAACAAGGAGCATAGACTATTTCCCTGACCGGGAATTGAACCCAGGCCGCGGCGGTGAGAGCGCCGAATCCTAACCACTAGACCACCAGGGAAGGGTACTAGAGTGCAAATCGGTTCCCAGTGTGAGCTGGTACATATGTGCGATAACCTTCCATATTCATAGTGACAGGTTGCACAAGTAAACATGTAGTAAAAGAGTAGTTCCCTGACCGGGAATCGAACCGGGCCGCGGCGGTGAGAGCGCCGAATCCTAACCACTAGACCACCAGGGAAGGGTACTAGAGTGAAAATCGGTTCCCAGTGTGAGCTGGTACATACAGTTGAAGTCGTAAGTTTCCATCCACTTAGGCTGGAGTCATTAAAACCTGTTTGTCAACCCCTCCACACATTTCTTGTTAACAAACTATAGTTTTGGCAGTCGGTTAGGACATCTACTTTGTGCATGACACAAGTAATTTTTCCAACAATTGTTTACAGACCGATTATTTCACTTATAATTCAGTGTATCACAAATCCAGTGGGTCAGAAGTTTACATACACTAAGTTGGCTGTGCCTTTAAACAGTTTGGAAAATTCCCGAAAATGATGTCATGGCTTTAGAAGCTTCTGATAGGCTAATTGACATCCTTTGAGTCAATTGGAGGTGTACCTGTAGATGTATTTCAAGGCCTACCTTCAAACTCAGTGCCTCTTTGCTTGACTCCATGGGAAAACCAAAGGAAATCAGCCAAGACCTCAGAAAAAAAATGTAGACCTCCACAAATCTGGTTCATCCTTGGGAGCAATTTCCAAACGCCTGAAGGTACCTCGCTCATCTGTAGAAACAATAGTACGCAAGTATAAACACCATGGGACCACGCAGGCGTCATACCGCTCAGGAAGGAGACGCGTTCTGTCTCCTAGAGATGAACGTACTTTGGGTCGAAAAGTGCAAATCCATCCCAGAACTACAGCAAAGGACCTTGTGAAGATGCTGGAGGAAACAGGTACAAAATGGTCTATATCCACAGGCAAACGAGTCCTATATCGAAAAGGGCTCGCAAGCCAAACCGTGAAGCACAGCATCATGTTGGGGGTGCTTTGCTGCAGGAGGGTCTGGTGCACCACTAGAACACCTGGGAAGGACACAGCAGGGCAAATCAGTTTGCAATTTGAATATGTGCAACAACCTACTAAATTCATAGTGACAGGTTGCACAAGTAAACAAGGAGCATAGACTATTTCCCTGACCGGGAATTGAACCCAGGCCGCGGCGGTGAGAGCGCCGAATCCTAACCACTAGACCACCAGGGAAGGGTACTAGAGTGCAAATCGGTTCCCAGTGTGAGCTGGTACATATGTGCGATAACCTTCCATATTCATAGTGACAGGTTGCACAAGTAAACATGTAGTAAAAGAGTAGTTCCCTGACCGGGAATCGAACTGGGCCGCGGCGGTGAGAGCGCCGAATCCTAACCACTAGACCACCAGGGAAGGGTACTAGAGTGAAAATCGGTTCCCAGTGTGAGCTGGTACATACAGTTGAAGTCGTAAGTTTCCATCCACTTAGGCTGGAGTCATTAAAACCTGTTTGTCAACCCCTCCACACATTTCTTGTTAACAAACTATAGTTTTGGCAGTCGGTTAGGACATCTACTTTGTGCATGACACAAGTAATTTTTCCAACAATTGTTTACAGACCGATTATTTCACTTATAATTCAGTGTATCACAAATCCAGTGGGTCAGAAGTTTACATACACTAAGTTGGCTGTGCCTTTAAACAGTTTGGAAAATTCCCGAAAATGATGTCATGGCTTTAGAAGCTTCTGATAGGCTAATTGACATCCTTTGAGTCAATTGGAGGTGTACCTGTAGATGTATTTCAAGGCCTACCTTCAAACTCAGTGCCTCTTTGCTTGACTCCATGGGAAAACCAAAGGAAATCAGCCAAGACCTCAGAAAAAAAATGTAGACCTCCACAAATCTGGTTCATCCTTGGGAGCAATTTCCAAACGCCTGAAGGTACCTCGCTCATCTGTAGAAACAATAGTACGCAAGTATAAACACCATGGGACCACGCAGGCGTCATACCGCTCAGGAAGGAGACGCGTTCTGTCTCCTAGAGATGAACGTACTTTGGGTCGAAAAGTGCAAATCCATCCCAGAACTACAGCAAAGGACCGTGGTTAGGATTCGGCGCTCTCACCGATGCTGGAGGAAACAGGTACAAAATGGTCTATATCCACAGGCAAACGAGTCCTATATCGAAAAGGGCTCGCAAGCCAAAGAACACATCCCAACCGTGAAGCACAGCATCATGTTGGGGGTGCTTTGCTGCAGGAGGGTCTGGTGCACCACTAGAACACCTGGGAAGGACACTGCAGGTCAAATCAGTTTGCAATTTGAATATGTGCAACAACCTACTAAATTCATAGTGACAGGTTGCACAAGTAAACAAGGAGCATAGACTATTTCCCTGACCGGGAATCGAACCCAGGCCGCGGCGGTGAGCGCGGCGAATCCTAACCACTAGACCACCAGGGAAGGGTACTAGAGTGCAAATCGGTTCACAGTGTGAGCTGGTACATATGTGCGATAACCTTCCATATTCATAGTGACAGGTTGCACAAGTAAGCATGTAGCAAAAGAGTACACTTAGGTACATACAGTTGAAGTCGTAAGTTTCCATCCACTTAGGCTGGAGTCATTAAAACCTGTTTGTCAACCCCTCCACACATTTCTTGTTAACAAACTATAGTTTTGGCAGTCGGTTAGGACATTTACTTTGTGCATGACACAAGTAATTTTTCCAACAAATGTTTACAGACCGATTATTTCACTTATAATTCAGTGTATCACAAATCCAGTTGGTCAGAAGTTTACATACAAACAAGAAGCATAGACTATTTCCCTGACTATTTCCCTGACCAGGAATCGAACCCGGGCCGTGGCGGTGAGAGCGCCGAATCCTAACCACTAGACCACCAGGGAAGGGTACTAGAGTGGAAATCGGTTCCCAGTGTGAGCTGGTACATATGTGCGATAACCTTCCATATTCATAGTGACAGGTTGCACAAGTAAACATGTAGCAAAAGAGTAGTTCCCTGACCGGGAATCGAACCCGGGCCACCGCGGTGAGAGCGCCGAATCCTAACCACTAGACCACCAGGGAAGGGTACTAGAGTGAAAATCGGTTCCCAGTGTGAGCTGGTACATACAGTTGAAGTCGTAAGTTTCCATCCACTTAGGCTGGAGTCATTAAAACCTGTTTGTCAACCCCTCCACACATTTCTTGTTAACAAACTATAGTTTTGGCAGTCGGTTAGGACATCTACTTTGTGCATGACACAAGTAATTTTTCCAACAATTGTTTACAGACGGATTATTTCACTTATAATTCAGTGTATCACAAATCCAGTGGGTCAGAAGTTTACATACACTAAGTTGGCTGTGCCTTTAAACAGTTTGGAAAATTCCCGAAAATGATGTCATGGCTTTAGAAGCTTCTGATAGGCTAATTGACATCCTTTGAGTCAATTGGAGGTGTACCTGTAGATGTATTTCAAGGCCTACCTTCAAACTCAGTGCCTCTTTGCTTGACTCCATGGGAAAACCAAAGGAAATCAGCCAAGACCTCAGAAAAAAAATGTAGACCTCCACAAATCTGGTTCATCCTTGGGAGCAATTTCCAAACGCCTGAAGGTACCTCGCTCATCTGTAGAAACAATAGTACGCAAGTATAAACACCATGGGACCACGCAGGCGTCATACCGCTCAGGAAGGAGACGCGTTCTGTCTCCTAGAGATGAACGTACTTTGGGTCGAAAAGTGCAAATCCATCCCAGAACTACAGCAAAGGACCTTGTGAAGATGCTGGAGGAAACAGGCACAAAAGTATCTATATCCACAGGCAAACGAGTCCTATATCGACATAACCTGAAAGGCCGCTCAGCGAGGAAGAAGCTACTGCTCCAAAGCAATTTCCAAACCCCTGAAGGTCCCACGTTCATCTGTACAAACAATAGTACGCAAGTAGAAACAGCATGGGACCATGCAGGCGTCATTCCGCTCAGGAAGGAGACAGGCGCTCTGTTTCCTAGAGATGAACTTACTTTGGTGCGAAAAGTTCAAATCAATCCCAGAACAACAGCAAAGGACCTTGCGAAGATCCTGGAGGAAACAGTCACAAAAGTATCTATATCCACAGGCAAATGAGTCCTATATCGACATAACCTGAAAGGCCGCTCAGCGAGGAAGAAGCTACTGCTCCAAAGCAATTTCCAAACCCCTGAAGGTCCCACGTTCATCTGTACAAACAATAGTACGCAAGTAGAAACAGAATGGGACCAGGCAGGCGTCATTCCGCTCAGGAAGGAGACGCGCTCTGTCTCCTAGAGATGAACGTACTTTGGGTCGAAAAATGCAAATCAATCCCAGAACAACAGCAAAGGACCTTGCGAAGATCCTGGAGGAAACAGTCACAAAAGTATCTACAGTGCCTTGCGAAAGTATTCGGCCCCCTTGAAATTTGCGACCTTTTGCCACATTTCAGGCTTCAAACATAAAGATATAAAACTGTATTTTTTTGTGAAGAATTAACAACAAGTGGGACACAATCATGAAGTGGAACGACATTTATTGGATATTTCAAACTTTTTTAACAAATCAAAAACTGAAAAATTGGGCGTGCAAAATTATTCAGCCCCCTTAAGTTAATACTTTGTAGCGCCACTTTTTGCTGCGATAACAGCTCTAAGTCGCTTGGGGTATGTCTCTATCAGTTTTGCACATCGAGAGATTGAATTTTTTTCCCATTCCTCCTTGCAAAACAGCTCGAGCTCAGTTAGGTTGGATGGAGAGCATTTGTGAACAGCAGCTTTCAGTTCTTTCCACAGATTCTCGATTGGATTCAGGTCTGGACTTTGACTTGGCCATTCTAACACCTGGATATGTTTATTTTTGAACCATTCCATTGTAGATTTTGCTTTATGTTTTGGATCATTGTCTTGTTGGAAGACAAATCTCCGTCCCAGTCTCAGGTCTTTTGCAGACTCCATCAGGTTTTCTTCCAGAATGGTCCTGTATTTGGCTCCATCCATCTTCCCATCAATTTTAACCATCTTCCCTGTCCCTGCTGAAGAAAAGCAGGCCCAAACCATGATGCTGCCACCACCATGTTTGACAGTGGGGATGGTGTGTTCAGGGTGATGAGCTGTGTTGCTTTTACGCCAAACATAACGTTTTGCATTGTTGCCAAAAAGTTCAATTTTGGTTTCATCTGACCAGAGCACCTTCTTCCACATGTTTGGTGTGTCTCCCAGGTGGCTTGTGGCAAACTTTAAACAACACTTTTTATGGATATCTTTAAGAAATGGATTTCTTCTTGCCACTCTTCCATAAAGGCCAGATTTGTGCAATATACGACTAATTGTTGTCCTATGGACAGAGTCTCCCACCTCAGCTGTAGATCTCTGCAGTTCATCCAGAGTGAACTTGGCTGCATCTCTGATCAGTCTTCTCCTTGTATGAGCTGAAAGTTTAGAGGGACGGCCAGGTCTTGGTAGATTTGCAGTGGTCTGATACTCTTTCCATTTCAATATTATCGCTTGCACAGTGCTCCTTGGGATGTTTAAAGCTTGGGAAATCTTTTTGTATCCAAATCCGGCTTTAAACTTCTTCACAACAGTATCTCGGACCTGCCTGGTGTGTTCCTTGTTCTTCATGATGCTCTCTGCGCTTTTAACGGACCTCTGAGACTATCACAGTGCAGGTGCATTTATACGGAGACTTGATTACACACAGGTGGATTGTATTTATCATCATTAGTCATTTAGGTCAACATTGGATCATTCAGAGATCCTCACTGAACTTCTGAAGAGAGTTTGCTGCACTGAAAGTAAAGGGGCTGAATAATTTTGCACACCCAATTTTTGATTTGTTAAAAAAGTTTGAAATATCCAATAAATGTCGTTCCACTTCATGATTGTGTCCCACTTGTTGTTGATTCTTCACAAAAAAATACAGTTTTATATCTTTATGTTTGAAGCCTGAAATGTGGCAAAAGGTCGCAAAGTTCAAGGGGGCCGAATACTTTCGCAAGGCACTGTATATCCACCAGCAAATTAGTCCTATATCGACATAACCTGAAAGGCTGCTCAGCAAGGAAAAAGCTACTGCTGCAAAACCGCCAGAAAAGAAGCCAGACTACAGTTTGGGGACAAAGACCCTAGTTTTTGGAGAAATGTCCTCTGGTCTGATGAAAGAAAAACAGAACTGTTTGGCCATAATGACCACTGTTATGTTTGGAGGAAAAAGGGGGAGGTTTGCAAGCCAAGGAACACCATCCCAACCGTGAAGGACGGGGGTGGCAATATCATGTTGTGGGGGTGCTTTTCTGCAGGAGGGACTGGTGAACCACTAGAACACCAGGGAAGGACACTGCAGGGCAAATCGGTTTGCAATTTGAAGTGGTACATACAGTATGTGCGACAACCGACTAAATTCATTGTGACAGGTTGCATCAGTAAACAAGGAGCAAAATACTAGTTTCCTGATCGGGAATCAAACCTTGGCTACAGTGGTGAGACTGACAATGCCTAACCACTAGACCACCAGGGAAGGATAAAGTTTATGAATCGCTTCACAATATGAAATGGTAAAGTTACTGTATGTTTAATGTCCTGCAGAAATCATTTTCAAAGCTACATGGAACCTATGGGCCCCATCCCAAAAACAAGCCCTAGCCCTTACTCCGTAGCCAACAAATTTGAGTAGATCTTAAAGGATAGTTCTGGCGCAAGGAGTTTTCAGGGGGGACCGACCCATTTCTGCTGCTAGAATTTCTTGGAACCCCAATTTTTTCCCCAATAATTTATTGCGGCCCCATCCCACCCCACTGGGGTCACGACCCCAACTTTGACTACCACTATTTTAATGGGTTGATATGGTGCTATGGGTTGTTTCTGGACTGGCTGGGCATATTGACTAGTACAAACAAAGTGTTGCTATAGGGCACAAAAGTACTGCTATTTTATGAGTCATCAATATCATCATTGATATGCAGAACTCAGTGTTTGAAGAAGCACTATCAATATCCAGATTAGTGTACATTAGTAAGTAATTCTTTATCCTTAGTATATCTAACGCAAAGAACACTGGTAATAATGCCAGCAGCAAAAGAGTCTCATGCTCTACCGACTGAGCTAGCCAGGCTTTTGCCTGATCTGATCTAAATGTAAAATCAATTCATATTGGGGATCTTAATAAAATAGAAAAAAACACCAACATATCGTTAGTTTTTTTTAACTTCACTATATGTAATGCTCGATAGACTGTTCCTGGTGGAATGGGAGTGTAAATCCAGCAATAGGTAATTGGCACATTGGATTATTTTGGTAGAGCAATTCAACTGATCCATCACAAGTTCCATTGTTAGATGTTACCACAAAATGTAGTAGACAAAAGTATTTTGTATCTACATAATTGTTGTAGCTCATATATAACCAGTCAGTTATTTTTGGCAGCTATTTGCAATAGTAGGCTCTCTGGAACTAATGTCAGCTACTTTAGCTAGCCACAGCTTTGACATCTGACCGCCGGCCTGCTGCTAGCTAGATACTGTAGCGATCAACCACGTTAACTCCACTATTTCGCAATAAAGTACCCGGGCTTGATATGGCGACAACTACATTGCAATACACAGTAAATATATTAGATCTATTTTGAGCGTCATACCGTGAAAGTAAAGAGGTCAACTTCTAGGTTTAAAAGACATTCGGCAGTTGAACGCGAGGCTTTGAGCGAAGTAGAAGAACAATCCACTTTAAGTTTAGGGCTGCAGCCAGTTCATAACCTACTGTGGCAAATAGAGGGGTTCTCTGTCTGATCAAACCAGTAACCTACTGTGGCAAATAGAGGGGTTCTCTGTCTGATCAAACCAGTAACCTACTGTGGCAAATAGAGGGGTTCTCTGTCTGATCAAACCAGTGGTCAGTCAGCTTATATTTCAGAACAGGAAATCAAATAAAAAACAAACAACTCTTCATTCGATTCTTTATTTGTATTAATCATTCGTATTCCAGCAATTGTTTTTGGTGTACGCACATTTTTTTAATGCATCACTTTTTTTTTCACTACACCCAGCACCCTTCCCAACCTCTTCACCAAGAATGAGGTAAAACACCTCTCATGTTCCCCTCAAATGAACAATTGGACAACGATGAAGGGATGCTGTGTGAAGACTGTACACATAAAAATACACTTGAGGTTGTAGTCGAGGATGAACAACTGGGTCATCTGAATGGGGAAAGGGGACATAGGGAAGGGGTGGCAAACCCTCCCCCTGAAAGGCTGGGGGTGCAGGCTTTTGTTCCAGCCCTGCTATACCACACCTGATTCCGCTGAGGTTCCCCGATGAGCAGAATGTTAGTAGATTGAGATGGGTTGGGCCTAGACCAGCATTTCCCAAACTCGAGACCCCAAGGGGTGCACATTTTGGTTTTCTCCCTAGCCCCAGCTAACACAGTCCAATAAGCCGCAAATAATCCATCTTCAGTTTACATCGCAATTAGCTTAATCAGCTGTGTTTGCGAGGGATGGCCCCAGAGGACTGGAGTTGCCCATCCCTGCCCTGTGGAGTGATCGATAGAGAAGCAGAATTAAATTCAGGATGAGTCGTCAGGCAACGGTAAAGCAGAGCTGGAACAAAAGCCTCCACCTGCAGTAGGTCTCCAGGAGGAGGGAAGGCCACCCTTAGTGGCTTGGTGTGAAAGTACATTACATTATAGTCAGAAAAAGTCTACCTTCAAATTCCTTTTCACAATGAAAATACACGTAGTATACAGACCTTCTGTACACCGTGGATAAAAGAAAAGTACTATCTGTTGTCAACTCAACCGTAAGAAAGATGACAAAAAAAATGACAGACACTAACAACACTTACGTACAAAATGAGAAAGAGCTGGATATACCATTTGATCAAGACAACTGTTAACTTGTTTAATTTAAATAATAATGATAAAGTGTTAACAGACAATTTAAAAGAAAGAACAGAAAAGCGGATCATGATATTAATGGGGTAAAAAAGTGTGCTGTTTAGTAACAGAATCATACCTCAAAACACGTTGATGTACAAACAGTACACATTAAAACGCATGTCATGTATAAAGGCATGCATACGTTATATGCATGAGCTCACACACACACACACACACACACACAACATCCTTATAAATAGGTCCTTCATAGACCCAACTCTGAGACCGGACAGGCGTAGTGGCCGGTGATGCACAGGGTCTCCATAAGGAACAAGACCAAAGACACTGTTTGCCGGCAGGAGGTAGACGCATTCTAACGACATTCTACACAAGAATGGCATTACACTGCCCACCCAATCTGTTGCATTGAAGCCAATCCAGCCAATGAAATGGAGGCAGACATTTTGTATATCCGTTACAGTGTGGATATGCTACGGATGTTGTTTGTTTAATAGTGAGGTATTTATTGGTTTTAGTCTGGTCATTAATGCAATGATAAAACTCAGTTCTTCTTCACAGGCTATTATGTTCCTTATCGGACTCCCTCCTCAGCCACCAACACACCACAACCTGTCCAATATTTAAGTTCTGGGTTCCTGGTGTCTTCTCACCTGGTTTCAAACACTGGCGGCTCATATCATGGCCCATTTCTCAAGTGCGTCTTCCCAGGGAATCTCAAATGCTCGTCTCCTTTATAAAAGTAAGCAGCACTCGATTTATTGACATGTCCCCCTTTTCCATACATACAACGGGTACATACAGTACAAACAGCAAGACATCGGTTCAGAATCAACAACTATCTGAATTGTAAAGGAAGGGAAAGAAGTCATTCCCAGTACCCATCAAGGTTGTTTTATGGGTAGTACCATATATATCTTCTGGGCTAACTGTCATCGTATCATAACATACAACATCCCACGACTTCAAATCATTCAGAGTATAAAATACAATTTTGAAATATATGTAAAGAGGTATGACGCATGGAATGATGTTACATGAAGACAATAACGACAATGCATTCATTATACAAACATAAGCGGAGTATCATTATCAAAAGAAATGTGTGATTTGTTTGTTTTGTTCGTCACATTCAGTGTTTTGAATGTATTTTCAGTAGAGTGGCCACTAGGTGGCGTCTGACTACACATATAAACAGTCACAACGGGCACAAGCCACTTGATAATCAAACTCAAGCAGGTGGTTACTATAGGCACGTCTGTCTGTCTGTCTGTCTCTCCCTCCCCTCTCTCTCTCTCACTCTCTTCCTGTGTCTCTGCTAAAGTAGTACCATTTCTAAGTTAATTTACCCTACTCCTATTTAATACTAGCTTCATTCTCTTGCCATCTTCTCTCTCGTTTGCTCGCTCTATTCTCTTCCTCCTTTCTTAATACCCTTCCCCCTCCCTTTCACATCTCTCAATCTTTGTCCTTTCTCTCCCTCAGTCTCTTGATCTCTTCTATCCTTTTCTCTCTCTCTCCCTCTCTCTCTCTCTCGCTCTCTTTTAGTAGTGTAAATTAGTTAGTAAATAACTTGGTACCGTCTCTCAACTCTTTGTAATTTATTTAGCTAGTACCTAACTATACCAGTGTAGTCATCATTTTGACCACAGTCAAATCTAAACAAAGCCTGAGCCTATTTCTCTCTCTCGTTCCCTCGCTCCTGTGCCATCACTCAAACAAACACCCTAACACTCCACTGTGTGCTTGTGTGATTTCCCAAACCTCTAGGACCCTCCAATCAATCAGCATCTTCAGAGAATCTTCCAAAGTGTAATTGGACCTTTCCCCTCTACACCAAACCGCCACCCCATTTAAGTGCTGGTAGAGTCTGAATTAATTCATCGTCCCGTCTCCTCCTCTTCCTCCTATCATTGCTCCTCTTCCTCGGTGATGCCCTGTGCTTTCAGTTCATCCAGGACGTTGTCTAGATGGCTAGGGTCGGGGTAGCCGTGGCCCGTGAGGTTGGAGCCAAATTCCGTCTTGTGGTGTACCTCGTTCCAGATGACCGTGTCCAACTCGCCTGTGGTGCTGGACGTGCCCACTGAGAAGACCAGGCGCCGGTCCCACGCGGTCAGCAGGAGTCTGAGTACCTGGGGGAGAGAGAGAGCAAGGATGTGGAGGGAGAGGAGGTGGAGGGAGAGAGAGAGGAGGTAAAGGGAGAGGACGTGGAGGGAGAGAAGGTAGAGGGAGAGAAGGTAGAGGGAGAGAAGGTAGAGGGAGAGGACGTGGAGGGAGAGGACGTGGAGGGAGAGGACGTGGAGGGAGAGGACGTGGAGGGAGAGGACGTGGAGGGAGAGGACGTGGAGGGAGAGGACGTGGAGGGAGAGAAGGTGGAGGGAGAGAAGGTGGAGGGAGAAAAGGTGGAGGGAGAGAGGGAGGAGGGAGAGAAGGTGGAGGGAGAGAAGGTGGAGGGAGAGAAGGTGGAGGGAGAGGAGGTGGAGGGAGAGGAGGTGGAGGGAGAGGAGGTGGAGGGAGAGAAGGTGGAGGGAGAGAGGGAGAGGACGTGGAGGGAGAGGAGGTGGAGGGAAAAGGAAGTGAGATGGTTAGAGACGGATTCATAATTTCAACTTTCAGAGTTCCCTCGATACAACTTCAAGGGAAAACGTCCCGGGTTTATAAAGGACAAAGATTGGGCTAAAATCCAGAAAGCTTTGAGTTGTACTGGACAACAGGATCTGCTACAATGGAATATGTCAAAGCTTAGGTTCTTACCTTGCGTCCCTTCTCGCTGTCTGGGAGGTAGCAGTGACGCGGGAACCCTCTGGCTGTAAAGGGCTTGCCTGGGTTGGGGTGCTCTGGGCCCTGGGTGCCAGGCAGGACGTTGTAGATGATGCGGATGGTCTTGCAGTCATGGTGGCCAGGCAGCGAGTGGGGGATGACGTGGTACTCCATCTTCCCGGGCGGCTGGTTGCCCGTCTTCACGCCGTAGATGGTTTTGCAGGTGGGGCACTGCAGGCTGCCATCTTTGTTGCCGTTGTTGTACATGGCCACCAGGCACTGGAGGTGGTACTGGTGCCCACACTGGGCCAGGCGACCTATGAAGTCACCACCCTTGTAGCCTGACGCCCCCCCGAGGGCCTCCATACAGATGGTACAGTTCTGAGGAGAGGAGAGGAGAGGAGAGGATAGGAGGGATTCTTTAGCCAACCTGTAAGTACTTAGCTATCCAAAATAGGAAAAGCACCCACACAGCTGAGTCAGCCTGTTGCAGGTGAGTGGGAATCATTCAATAAAATTCTTGAAAGCGCTGACGAAGGCTAGCTGGCCAATAGGTAACGTTAATCAATGAAAGTGTTACAGGCCAGAGCAGCGTGCAGGTCTTTCTTTAAATATGTACTTGGCTATCCACATTTCCTTCAACAGATAATGTGTTGTGATGATAATGGACGCGTCCCAAATGACACCCTATGGGCCCTGGTGAAACGTATGGCACTTTATAGGGCATAGGGTGTCCTTTCAGACTTAACCAATGACTGGAGAGAACAGGTCTCACCTCCTCTGGTGCTATCCTGACTTTCTGAAGATACTGCTTCACCACCTCCTCTGTTGTCTTACCTGGAGAGAGGAGAGACAGGAGGAGAGAGAGAAGAGAGAAAAGAGAGAGAAAACATAAGGAGAAAGGAGGAGAGAGAGAAGGAGAGAAAGGAGAGAGAAAACATAAGGAGAGAGAGGAGGAGAGAGAGAAGAGAGAAAGGAGAAATAAAACATAAGGAGAGACAGGAAAAGAGAGAGAAGAGAGAAAACATAAGGAGAGACAGGAGGAGAGAGAGAAGAGAGAAAGGAGAGAGAAAACATAAGGAGAGACAGGAAAAGAGAGAGAAGAGAGAAAGGAGAGAGAAAACATAAGGAGAGACAGGAGGAGAGAGAGAAGAGAGAAAGGAGAGAGAAAACATAAGGAAGGAAAGGAGGAGAGAGAAAACATAAGGAGAGAAAGGAGGAGAGAGAGAAAACATAAGGAGAGGAGAGAAAGGAGAGAGAAAACATAAGGAGAGAGAGGAGGAGAGAGAGAAGAGAGAAAGGAGAGAGAAAACAAGGAGACAGGAGGAGAGAGAGGAGAGAAAAGAGAGAGAAAACATAAGGAGAGACAGGAGGAGAGAGAGAAGGAGAGAAAAGAGAGAGAAAACATAAGGAGAGACAGGAGGAGAGAGAGAAGAGAGAAAGGAGAGAGAAAACATAAGGAGACAGGAGGAGAGAGAGAAGGAGAGAGAACATATGAGTGTGTTGAGCAAAAATCTTCCACACAATGTAATGAATTTGTGTATAGGGGTGTCTGTGTGTGTGTGTGTGTGTGTGTGTGTGTGTGTGTGTGTGTGTATAGGCCTATATATTAGTGCTGGTTTTATAGTGTGTCCTATTGTACCTTTGCGGGCCTGTTTCTTGGTGGTCTTGCGGCAGCAGTGACCCAGGCCGGGGACGGGCTTGATGTCCCTCTTGCTGACGGGCGGGGGGTGCAGCACCAGTTTGGGTGGGCGGGTGAGACACACAGGGAACCCCGCAGCGCTCATCAGGATCCCCGTGATACCGGCCAGCGCTGGGTGGACCGGGCTGTTCCCACTGAGGTTCTTCACTGGGACAGTGGGCACGCTGAAACACAACGGGAACCACATGCTGGTTACACACTGGCATCTCACCAAACATATGCCTGGGAAGACTCTGGGAGTTGCAGCGCTGACCTGGGATCAGCTGTTACAGGACTTGCACTAAACAAACCCTCCCTCACACTAACAGACAGAAATACAGCAGGCTTACTGCTGACCCCCACACAGGGTTGGGACGAGCCTAGTCCGTGTGATTACAAGACGTTAACCAAGCCACCTACAGTATAGACAGGTAGAGAAGTCTGTCCCAAATGGCACCCCACCATAGATAGTGCACTACGTATAGGGCTCTGGTCCAAAGTAGTGCACTATGTAGTGAATAGGGTGCCATTTGGGAAGCAGTCGTTCAGGTGTACACGGGCCAGCTGTAATCTCTATTGGCAACAACACCTCACCTACTACGACCAGCTGCTGCATGTGACCAATTCAAAAAATGTCCAGGAGCCAATGACCTGTATGTGTGTGCCCATAAAATTAGAATAATCTATTTCTATGTGTGGCTGTGTGTGGCTGTGTGTGTGGCCCACAGGCCAGTCTCCTGATCTGGGTCAAAGACTCATACCATAGATGGTACTGCCAGATATCCTCTGTCTAGCCTGTACGTTTCAGAGAACACGGGTTCGGTCTAAGTGGCGCCCTATTCCCTACACAGCGAGCTACGCCTGACCAGAGCCCACGTAGGATGCCTCCAGCTATATACGGCTCTGACGGTGTCAGTGAAACAATCCCCTATTGTTTGTCCTTTGACATATTTCTGGATGATTCTAGAACGCGCCAATAGCGACTCTACCATTCTAGAGTCCAGGTAGAACGTCTGTGTCATTCACACCAAAGATATTGTACTATACTCTAGTTCCCCAGATCATCTACTTTTACCACAGACAACACAGCTTTTGAGTGTCAACGATATCGGAGCAGATAGATAAGATATGACGATTTGTGTTGTCCTTGGGTATCCTACATTGTCGATAAAATCAGCAGCAGCAGCACACACAAACACACACACACACACACTTCTTCCTAGGGATGGATACTCACATTAAGGACGTGAGGATTGTCATTCTCCCACAGAGGTCAGTCCCGGCACAATCAATTAAGTAATAAACTACAAGAAAACGAGTCACGGAGGAATCGATTTCCTTTCTCTTCACCAGGGGAACAGAGAACCACTAGGGATGTGTCAATGAGAAGTTGAAGAAGAGGTTCCACTCCTCTTTACCCCTCTCTCTATTTCTTTCTCTCTCTCTCTCTCACAGCTACAGAAACCTTTATTCTGTCTCTGAGCTGGACTCAGTTTCTGTTCTTTCTCTCTACAGACCTCCTCCTCTCCGTCTGTCCTAGAAGCAGTGTGTGAATTGGACCAAGTGTGTGTGTGTCCTGTCTTATATATGTAATCCGTGAGTTTCCATCTGCTGGCCAGTGACCTCAGAGAGAGGAGACGTCACAGAACTGACAGTGAGCATCACATCACACACCCAGGATCATGGATTACCTTCACCACGTCACCGGCTCTATTGACTAATACCACCCTGACTAACCACTTACGGAAACACACACACACACACACACACACACACACCTGGGAAATCCCCAATAATGAACAACAAACTTGACCACAACACAACCCAGTCTTGACACGACTATAGAGCTTCCCATGTGTAAACGGTACTGTACAGGCTACACCACAGAGCTTCCCATGTGTAAACGGTACTGTACAGGCTACACCACAGAGCTTCCCATGTGTAAACGGTACTGTACAGGCTACACCACAGAGCTTCCCATGTGTAAACGGTACTGTACAGGCTACACCACAGAGCTTCCCATGTGTAAACGGTACTGTACAGGCTACACCACAGAGCTTCCCATGTGTAAACGGTACTGTACAGGCTACACCACAGAGCTTCCCATGTGTAAACGGTACTGTACAGGCTACACCACAGAGCTTCCCATGTGTAAACGGTACTGTACAGGCTACACCACAGAGCTTCCCATGTGTAAACGGTACTGTACAGGCTACACCACAGAGCTTCCCATGTGTAAACGGTACTGTACAGGCTACACCACAGAGCTTCCCATGTGTAAACGGTACTGTACAGGCTACACCACAGAGCTTCCCATGTGTAAACGGTACTGTACAGGCTACACCACAGAGCTTCCCATGTGTAAACGGTACTGTACAGGCTACACCACAGAGCTTCCCATGTGTAAACGGTACTGTACAGGCTACACCACAGAGCTTCCCATGTGTAAACGGTACTGTACAGGCTACACCACAGCAGAGTTGTGGAGTCTAACTAACCATGCTACATCCCCCCTCGACGGGGGGGTGTCATTTAGAATGGGCAAATATGATCAAAAACAATAGTTTTTTCCCCGCGCTGTTCCTCCTGCGCTGTTCCTCCTGCGCTGCCACGCATCACAAACAGGGTTTGCTGTTCGTTTTGTTGCTTCCCGACATGAAATTAGTCAGTCGCTCTGAGAGCTGTGAGTTACTGTCGCTGGTAGCAACCACACAGACATGGCAGGAGGGCTGAGCCTGGGAGCTTTGTTCCTCGTGTTGTGACCCACCAAAGTGAGGATATCATTGCTTTTCTGTGACCTTTCAAATAGACAAGTACACTGCATGTTTACATACTGTGCATACTATGTAGTGATGGTAGTATAGTAACAATAGTTATAGATGGTATGTAGTGATGGTAGTATAGTAACAATAGTTATAGATGATATGTAGTGATGGTAGTATAGTAATAATAGTTATAGATGGTATGTAGTGATGGTAGTATAGTAATAATAGTTATAGATGATATGTAGTGATGGTAGTATAGTAATAATAGTTATATATGATATGTAGTGATGGTAGTATAGTAATAATAGTTATAGATGGTATGTAGTGATGGTAGTATAGTAATAATAGTTATAGATGGTATGTAGTGATGGTAGTATAGTAATAATAGTTATAGATGGTATGTAGTGATGGTAGTATAGTAATAATAGTTATAGATGGTATGTAGTGATGGTAGTATAGTAATAATAGTTATATATGATATGTAGTGATGGTAGTATAGTAATAATAGTTATAGATGGTATGTAGTGATGGTAGTATAGTAATAATAGTTATAGATGATATGTAGTGATGGTAGTATAGTAACAATAGTTATAGATGGTATGTAGTGATGGTAGTATAGTAATAGTAGTTAGTTATAGATGGTATGTAGTGATGGTAGTATAGTAATAATAGTTATAGATGGTATGTAGTGATGGTAGTATAGTAATAGTAGTTATAGATGATATGTAGTGATGGTAGTATAGTAACAATAGTTATAGATGGTATGTAGTGATGGTAGTATAGTAATAATAGTTATAGATGGTATGTAGTGATGGTAGTATAGTAATAATAGTTATATATGATATGTAGTGATGGTAGTATAGTAATAATAGTTATAGATGGTATGTAGTGATGGTAGTATAGTAACAATAGTTATAGATGGTATGTAGTGATGGTAGTATAGTAATAATAGTTAGTTATAGATGGTATGTAGTGATGGTAGTATAGTAATAGTAGTTATAGATGATATGTAGTGATGGTAGTATAGTAATAATAGTTATAGATGGTATGTAGTGATGGTAGTATAGTAATAATAGTTAGTTATAGATGGTATGTAGTGATGGTAGTATAGTAATAGTAGTTATAGATGATATGTAGTGATGGTAGTATAGTAATAATAGTTATAGATGGTATGTAGTGATGGTGGTATAGTAATAATAGTTAGTTATAGATGGTATGTAGTGATGGTAGTATAGTAACAATAGTTATAGATGGTATGTAGTGATTGTAGTATAGTAATAATAGTTATAGATGGTATGTTGTGATGGTAGTATAGTAATAATAGTTATAGATGGTATGTAGTGATGGTAGTATAGTAACAATAGTTATAGATGGTATGTAGTGATTGTAGTATAGTAATAATAGTTATAGATGGTATGTTGTGACTACACCACAGCTCAGTTCATGGTCACCACACACCGCAGTTTAATAATGTCCTCTATTAACCAGTCAATCGGCTATTAAACACTATGATAACATGCTATTATATCTCTATCCTTAACCCAGATTAAAAACTCCACAAGCCACTACCTAACGGGTCCACAAGCCACTACCTAACGGGTCCACCAGCCACTACCTAACGGGTCAACCAGCCACTACCTAACGGGTCCACCAGCCACTACCTAACGGGTCCACCAGCCACTACCTAACGGGTCCACCAGCCACTACCTAACAGGTCCACCAGCCACTACCTAACAGGTCCACCAGCCACTACCTAACAGGTCCACCAGCCACTACCTAACAGGTCAACCAGCCACTACCTAACGGGTCAACAAGCCACTACCTAACGGGTCAACAAGCCACTACCTAACGGGTCAACAAGCCACTACCTAACAGGTCCACCAGCCACTACCTAACAGGTCAACCAGCCACTACCTAACGGGTCAACCAGCCACTACCTAACAGGTCAACCAGCCACTACCTAACAGGTCAACCAGCCACTACCTAACAGGTCAACCAGCCACTACCTAACGGGTCAACCAGCCACTACCTAACAGGTCCACCAGCCACTACCTAACAGGTCAACCAGCCACTACCTAACAGCTTAACAAGCCACTACCTAACAGCTTAACAAGCCACTACCTAACGGGTCAACCAGCCACTACCTAACAGGTCAACCAGCCACTACCTAACAGGTCAACCAGCCACTACCTAACAGCTTAACAAGCCACTACCTAACAGGTTAACAAGCCACTACCTAACAGCTTAACAAGCCACTACCTAACAGCTTGACAAGCCACTACCTAACAGCTTAACAAGCCACTACCTAACAGGTCAACAAGCCACTACCTAACAGGTCAACAAGCCACTACCTAACAGGTCAACCAGCCACTACCTAACAGCTTAACAAGCCACTACCTAGCAGGTCAACAAGCCACTACCTAACGGGTCAACAAGCCACTACCTAACGGGTCCACCAGCCACTACCTAACAGGTCAACAAGCCACTACCTAACGGGTCCACCAGCCACTACCTAACAGGTCAACAAGCCACTACCTAACAGGTCAACAAGCCACTACCTAACGGGTCAACAAGCCACTACCTAACGGGTCAACAAGCCACTACCTAACGGGTCAACAAGCCACTACCTAACGGGTCAACAAGCCACTACCTAACAGGTCAAGGAGGACATACAGACAGACAGGAAGACAGACAGGAAGACAGGAGGACAGACAGGAGGACAGTGAAAGGGACTGGTGGCAGGTGACGGTCATCATCATCATCATCTGTAGCTTCCGGTTCAGGGTTCTGCCTTAACAAGCTTTGAGTTGGAGCTAAGAGGCTTTTGGTTAACCCTCCCTGCAGGTGTCACAGTCACTGAGCGAGTGACTCACTGTGTGTGTGTGTGTGTGTGTGTGTGTGTGTGTAGGGCTGGGAATCGCCAGGGACCTCACGATACAGTATTATCATGATACCATATGTATTACAATTCTCACGATTCTAAATGTATTTCGATTCGCTACTGTGATTTCATTGCAGTTGGATGTTCCAAACATATTGCTCACCCCATGTCTGCTGCAGAGGGACAAGAGGGAGCCATGAGAACATGACTTTTAATCAGTCATGGAAATGAAAGTGATGAAAACCAAATGTCTCCGTATTGAAACAGATGGAGAACAAGCTCTGAAGGAAGGACACTGGAGTTTTGAGGCAGCTGGCGCGAAAATAATACTGCGAGGGCTTCCTGAGTGGGGCAGCGGTCTACGGCAATGCATCGCAGTGCTGGAGGCGTCACTACAGACCCGGGTTTGATCCCAGGCTGTATTACAAGCGACCGTGATCGGGAGGTCCCACGGGGACTGTGGGTGTTAAGAAGGGTGGTTAGGCGGGTCATGCTTCAGAGGACGCATGACTCCACCTTCGCCTCCCGAGCCTATTGGGGAGTTACAGCGATGAGACAAGATCAGAACTGGGGGTAAAATACATGTGTTCAATCTTGCGATATTGTCAAAACAACAAGACACGATATATCGTCAGAAATGATATGATATCCCCATATGTTACTGTATAGATTTTTTCAGAAAGAAAAAAGAAAGAAAAGAAGAAAAAAGTCCCACTTGGAACCCCCAAAAAATGGTTTTCACAGGGTTCTCCTATGGGGACAGTTGAACAACTCTTATGGTTCTAGGTATCTACTTCTTCTCTAAGAGTTTACAGTAGATACAGTCTGACCTCAAGTCAGTGTTGTTGACAACTTGACACACACAGGGGTCATGTTAAGTGCTGAATGGCCTATTAGACCTATGACCAGACCTGAGCTGAATGAAGATGGAGACAGTAACCAGTCAGTGAGGTTATTAATACTACAGTAAGCCGTACGAGACCGCTGACCGTGCAGCGTGACGGATATTGTGAGGTAGAAATGCACTGTGGAGAAGGTTTAGTCTCGTTTGAGCCCCAGCTTATCTACAATGCATTAACACAATTCCCAGCTGTCCTACTGACACACACACACAAACACCTGGAACAATGAGTGAGTCCGAGACAGAGAGACAGAAAGACAGAGACAACCACTCATCATTACACACACAGCAACTAGAGACGATAGGTGTAATCCATCATATATATATATATATATATATATATATACAGTGCCTTGCGAAAGTATTCGGCCCCCTTGAACTTTGCGACCTTTTGCCACATTTCAGGCTTCAAACATAAAGATATAAAACTGTATTTTTTTGTGAAGAATCAACAACAAGTGGGACACAATCATGAAGTGGAACGACATTTATTGGATATTTCAAACTTTTTTAACAAATCAAAAACTGAAAAATTGGGCGTGCAAAATTATTCAGCCCCCTTAAGTTAATACTTTGTAGCGCCACCATTTGCTGTGATTACAGCTGTAAGTCGCTTGGGGTATGTCTCTATCAGTTTTGCACATCGAGAGACTGAATTTTTTTCCCATTCCTCCTTGCAAAACAGCTTGAGCTCAGTAAGGTTGGATGGAGAGCATTTGTGAACAGCAGTTTTCAGTTCTTTCCACAGATTCTCGATTGGATTCAGGTCTGGACTTTGACTTGGCCATTCTAACACCTGGATATGTTTATTTTTGAGCCATTCCATTGTAGATTTTGCTTTATGTTTTGGATCATTGTCTTTTTGGAAGACAAATCTCCGTCCCAGTCTCAGGTCTTTTGCAGACTCCATCAGGTTTTCTTCCAGAATGGTCCTGTATTTGGCTCCATCCATCTTCCCATCAATTTTAACCATCTTCCCTGTCCCTGCTGAAGAAAAGCAGGCCCAAACCATGATGCTGCCACCACCATGTTTGACAGTGGGGATGGTGTGTTCAGGGTGATGAGCTGTGTTGCTTTTACGCCAAACATAACGTTTTGCATTGTTGCCAAAAAGTTCAATTTTGGTTTCATCTGACCAGAGCACCTTCTTCCACATGTTTGGTGTGTCTCCCAGGTGGCTTCTGGCAAACTTTAAACGACACTTTTTATGGATATCTTTAAGAAATGGCTTTCTTCTTGCCACTCTTCCATAAAGGCCAGATTTGTGCAATATACGACTAATTGTTGTCCTATGGACAGAGTCTCCCACCTCAGCTGTAGATCTCTGCAGTTCATCCAGAGTGATTATGGGCCTCTTGGCTGCATCTCTGATCAGTCTTCTCCTTGTATGAGCTGAAAGTTTAGAGGGACGGCCAGGTCTTGGTAGATTTGCAGTGGTCTGATACTCCTTCCATTTCAATATTATCGCTTGCACAGTGCTCCTTGGGATGTTTAAAGCTTGGGAAATATTTTTGTATCCAAATCCGGCTTTAAACTTCTTCACAACAGTTTCTCGGACATGCCTGGTGTGTTCCTTGTTCTTCATGATGCTCTCTGCGCTTTTAACGGACCTCTGAGACTATCACAGTGCAGGTGCATTTATACGGAGACTTGATTACACACAGGTGGATTGTATTTATCATCATTAGTCATTTAGGTCAACATTGGATCATTCAGAGATCCTCACTGAACTTCTGGAGAGAGTTTGCTGCACTGAAAGTAAAGGGGCTGAATAATTTTGCATGCCCAATTTTTCAGTTTTTGATTTGTTAAAAAAGTTTGAAATATCCAATAAATGTTGTTCTACTTCATGATTGTGTCCCACTTGTTGATTCTTCACAAAAAAATACAGTTTTATATCTTTATGTTTGAAGCCTGAAATGTGGCAAAAGGTCGCAAAGTTCAAGGGGGACGAATACTTTCGCAAGGCACTAATATATATATATATACATATACACACACACACACACACACCTGACACACACATGTACCCACTCAGATCAGTGGAGGCTGCTGAGGGGAGGACGGCTCATAATAATGTCCAGAACGGAGCGAACGGAATGGCATCAAACACCTGGAAACCATGAAAACCATGTGTTAGATGTATTTGATACCATTCCACTGATTCTGCTCCAGTCATTACCACGAGTGTATCCTCCCCAATTAAGGTGCCACCAACCACCTGTGACGCAGACGCAGTGACACACACTAGCATGTCTGCACTCAGATAGTTACACACACTGTTGTAGGCCTCCACAAAGCCCTAAATAGAGGAGATCTTCACTAACACATGGCCTGCTTCACCTACAGTACATAGGCACTACCACATGGCCTGCTTCACCTACAGTACATAGGCACTACCACATGGCCTGCTTCACCTATAGTACATAGGCACTAACACATGGCCTGCTTCACCTACAGTACATAGGCACTAACACATGGCCTGCTTCACCTATAGTACATAGGCACTAACACATGGCCTGCTTCACCTACAGCACATAGGCACTAACACATGGCCTGCTTCACCTATAGTACATAGGCACTAACACATGGCCTGCTTCACCTACAGTACATAGGCACTACCACATGGCCTGCTTCACCTACAGTACACAGGCACTAACACATGGCCTGCTTCACCTACAGTACATAGGCACTAACACATGGCCTGCTTCACCTACAGTACATAGGCACTAACACATGGCCTGCTTCACCTACAGTACATAGGCACTAACACATGGCCTGCTTCACCTACAGTACATAGGCACTAACACATGGCCTGCTTCACCTACAGTACATAGGCACTACCACATGGCCTGCTTCACCTACAGCACATAAGGCACTAACACATTTGACCTTAAAGGCTCAGTGCAGTCAAAAACGTGATTTCCATATTTTTTTATATACACTGAGTGTACAAAACATTGAGTACACCTGTTATTTTAATGACAGACTGACCAGGTGAATCCAGATGAAAGCTGTGATTCCTTACTGATGTCACATGTTACACCCACTTCAAATCAGCATAGATGAAGGGGAGGAGTCAGGTTAAAAAAGGATTTTTAAGTCTTGAGAGAATTGAGACATGGATTGTGTATGTGTACCATACAGAGGGTGAAGAGGCAAGACAAAATATTTTAGTGCCTTTGAACTGGGTATTGTTGGTGCACCAGTTTGTGTCAAGAACTGCAACGTTGCTGGGTTTTTCACGCTCAACAGTTTCCCATGCGTGTCATGAATGGTCCACCACCCAAAGGACATTCAGCCAACTTAACACAACTGTGGGAAGCATTGAAGTCAACATGGGCCAGCGTCCCTGTGGAACGCTTTTGACACCCTTGCAGTCCATGCCTGACGAGTTGAGGCTGTTCTGGGGGCAAGGGGGGGGGGGGGTGCGACTCCATATCAGGAAGTTGTCCTTAATGTTTTGTACACTCAGTGTATATTTCCACACGTCGAGGTTGGAATAATACTGAGAGATTGTGAAAGTGATGATAATGCCCTTTTAGTGTAAGAGCTGTTTGGGGGGGGTGGAGTTTTGGCCTCCCTGGTGACATCACCAGGCGGGAAATTAGTTAACAGACCAATAAGAAAGAGAGTTCTAAACCTCTCTGCCAATAATAACTTGTTTTCAGTTGTCCCCTCCCCACTCAGACCACTCCCAGACAGCCCCAGCAGAATTCTTGCTTGAGAAATGACTCTTTGCTAAGAAGCTATTTTTGTTTCTTTTTGACCATTTTCATTGAAAACCATCACAGTCAGTCACCTCATTGTTAGCCAGTAATGATTTGATATTGAGATAAAAACGGCTGCATTGGGCCTTTACTACATGGAGCCCATTATCCAGAATGCAGATGAAACAAATTAACTGAATGTCTTTCCCACGCTCCTCTTCCTCGACGTCCTTCACCCAGATCTCTATTTGTTTCTTTCTCTTCCATTCATCTGTTCCTCTTTTCTCAGGGTCAGATGAGGTCTTACTTTTTCCAAGGCCCTTCCCCTCTGAGTCTGTCTGTTGTTTTATCTGTATATTCCTCTCCCTTCTTTATATCCTACCATCTCTCTCTCTCTCCCTCTCTCACTCTCCCTCACTCACTCACTCTCACACCTCCTGTGCTAATTAGTTAATAATGACATTATTATAGACTTGAATTAGCATCTCTGCATCTCAGCCGGGTGAGAAACTCTGGTTCCTAGCTAATCACACTTCCTGCTTCTGAATAGGATGCAGTTTCTCCTGAACCCTGATCTAAGATCAGTTTGGTTAAGGTTAGGATTAGGAAGGCTGATCCTAGATCTCCTAAGACTACTGTACTAGTCAACCTAGTGCACTCAGTGTACATACTTTACTAGTTAGCTTAGGAAGACAATGGAATGTGGACATGGCAGTGCACAGTTTATTTCTCTTTGGGGTTGTTTGTTTGTGTATCTAGTGTCTTAGTGGGAGAGGGGCAGACAGACAGTGAGACTGGGGAGGGTGGTGGAGGGTGTGGGAGAAGAGGGTGGGGGAGAGGAGGGTGGGGTGGGGGAGAAGAGAAAGGAGGGTGGGGTGGGGGAGAGGAGGGTGGGGTGGGGGAGAAGAGAAAGGAGGGTGGCTGGGGGAGAGGAGGGTGGGGGAGAAGAGGGAGAGGAGGGTGGGGGAGAGGAGGGTGGGGAGAAGAAAGAGAGGAGGGTGGGGTGGGAGAGCCTCTTAAACCCTAGTGACCCTAACCCCCACTCCATCACACACTCCTCCCCTTCTTTGTTATCTCTCTTCCTCTCCTCCCCGTGTCCCCAGATGGTCATGAAGATTGAATGATTTAGCCTTGGGAGCAACAAACTCTCAAGCATTCTCATACTCACACACACACACACACACACACACACACACACACACACACACACACACACTTAAAAGGCCAGTTTGTTATTCCATAACTTTGATACATTTGAACATTGCTAACCAATATGCTGTATGAAAACGGCATCACAGCCAGACAAAGCAGTAGATTGGTGGACTATTAAAGTGGCAGAGAGCTCCCCTATTGGCCAGACACAGTCAATGCAACCCTGTTGCGTTACAAAATACTGTACCTGTTACCATATGAATAAATTGTATCAATTTCAATTGTGTTCTATTATTTTTTTAAACTTTTGGCTCGGTTTCCAGAGATTCTATTACCCATGCTCTCTCTCTCTCTCTCTTCAATTAAATTCAATTCTATTTAAGGGTTTTATTGGCATGGGAAACAGTTTACATCGCCAAAGCAAGTGAAATGATAAACAAAAGTGAAATAAACAAAAAGTGAGGAGTAAATATTACACTCACACAACTTCCCAAATAATAGAGACATTTAACATGTCATTATGTCTATATACAGTGTAATGGTGTTACCACACTGTCTCCCTCTCTCTCCTCTTTTCTCAGCCCTCTGAAACCCTTCCTCCCCCTTTCTGTTTTCACTCTGTCGTCTCTTTCTCACACTCCCCCACTAGAAGAAAGAGAGACACATTCCTGCAGCTTTGTGAGGACGTCAATATTGACTTTCTCTGTGTGTGTGTCCCCCTTGGTTTGAAACAATTTCACAACTCCGTGTGTGTGCGACAACTGACTGACAACGTAACACTGCTCTGCATATTACAATCAACAATCTAGGTTTGCTCCCTCCCTCCCTCCCTCCCTCCCTCCCTCCCTCCCTCCGGCTGTGGCCTGATTGTGATCAATCTCTGCTAGTTGCTGAGTTGTTCCTTTGTCCGTCCCTCCCCTCCTTCCCTCTGACAGTGTCTGTGTCTAGCTGGCTATGTCTACCCCCCAAACTCCCTAAATGTAGGTCTCTCTTGCTCCCCAACCCCCCAAGATCCTCCTTGACAAAAGCCTCAAGACAGACCGAGACGGAGCATTACAATGATGACTGTGGCTTCTGCTTTTGTCTTCCTTCTACCCCCGCACTCCCTACTATCCAGAAATCCCTTCACCCCCATGCATATATCCCTCGACCTCCCCTTCTCCGCCCCTAACCTTCTACTCCCCAAAAACAACCCCCCTACCTGCCCCCCCAGCCCAGACCCTGTTGTTCCGGGCTGGCCACTGCAGAGGCGGGCATTGTGTTGCGAATGCCGACTAGGCCTCAATGCAGCCACAAAGGTTGCCGTGGAAACGCTTGGGCGCACACAATAGAGCCCGGGATGGGCCCCCAGAACACAGGAGTCCTGGGAAACCCAAAGAGAGAGAGAGAGAGACAGAGCGAAGGAAGAGTCGGAGGGGGTGGGCGAGTGCAGGGTAGAGGGGGAAGAGAGTGACGGTGGGAGGCCTCCTCCCCTCCCTCCATCCCCTCATTCCTCCCCTCCCTCCATCCCCTCATTCCTCCCCTCCCTCCATTCCCTCATTCCCTCATTCCATCCCCTCATTCCCCCCCTCCCTCCATCCCCTCATTCCTCCACAACCGCTCCTTTCTTTCTGGACCCCAGATGGTCATCTGTCAGAGGGGCTGCTGGGAGAGTTAGATGCGTCCTCCCTCTCACAAGTAGACACAGTCCCACATCCACTGACCCGTAAAGACTCACTTCCAAAGCATCCAAAGAGGAGACGAATGTAGCCATCTCAACAACACAGTGTTTCCATAATGGAAGACCAAGTAGAACCAGATGAGATCATCCAGAATCATTCAGTCATAACAACAACTCAACCAAAACCATCTCACTCACCGTGGCAACCACTGAGTGTTTGTGTGTATCAGTTACATCAGTGTGTGTGTGTTTGTGAGTGTATGTTATTGTGTGTATGTGTGTCACTCACCCAGAGGCAATGAGGGCTCGTGACTGGGCCATGGCTATGCGTTGCAGGGCGGGCCGGCTGAGCCCAGCCAGACTGGACCGCTGGGGCAGGGGGGCAGAGCACGGCGCCGAGCGCTGGGGAGCCATGGGCCGCGGCGACGGGGACGGCACGGGAGAGGGCGGTGACGTCACGGCGGTCGCCGGGGTGACGAGCGTGGCGGTGGGCACCGGTTGACTCGTGGAGGAGGGAGAGGGGGGCGGCACGGACGGACGGCGGCCCTGATTGGAGGAGGGCGGCTGAGGGGGCGGGAGAGAGGGAGGAGGGGGTCGGTTGGAGATGGAGAGGGTGCCCGTTTGGGCGCTGAGGAGGGAGAGGGAGCGGGCGAAGAGGGCAGCATTCCGTCGCGGTGAGGACTGGTTCCGGGATATGGAGAGTCCGTGAGGTAAGGTTTTGGAGTAGGCAGATCTAGCGGGGGAGCTCCTGAGTTGGCCCCGCCCCAGGGTGGCAGATTTGGGGCTGGGTGGTTTACTCTGAGGTTTACTCGGCCGGTGGCCCAACTTGTGTGTCGATGACCTCACTGTGCTCTGCTTCACACTAAAGACCAGCATGCACTGCTGGCAGGAGCACGGCTGCCCGGCGAGGGACTGCATGGTCGCCAGCCCGCCGCTTGGGTACACAGCGCGCCCGTTGACGCCCGACACCCCAACACCCAGTAACGCTCCCGTTGGACCCGATCCTCCACCTCCGTTCCTGGGTACCGGTCCTGACACTAGTGGGTAGGCCACGTCGGACCTCCGCTGTATCCTGCGTTGTCTCTGGGTCTGCCTGTTGATCTGGGTCATGCCCTGCAGGTCCACCAGGTAGCAGAATCCCAGCGGCGCCAGGTCCAGCCAGGGCTGCTGTCGGTCCCGGGCCGTCTGGATGGCGATGCCGACCTCCGTGTCGTACTGGGTCCAGGAGCCGGTGTCGTTCTCCCACTCCCACAGCCAACCCTGGCCCGGCGCCGACGTGGGATCGTAGAAGCTACGGCGCACCGGCCGGATCATACCTGCAGGGGGAGATGCTGGGGTTAGTACGACTATCAATCAATCAAATGTATTTTTCCAATGGCAGTTGTCACAAAGGGCTTCACAGTAAACTAGTCTAGACACTGAAGAGCAAGCAGAAGCACGGTGGACAGGACGAAGGCCCTGGATGGAAGAAACCTTGAGAGGAACCAGGAATGCATGACTACATCATGAAAAGAGTAGGAAATGGTACTAACATTGTCGTTTCAGTGTGGAGAGGTTGAAACAGGAACAGAAATGCATGTGGGAACACTTTCGTATGGTTTTAATTGACAAGCTAGATTCTCCCCACAGAAGTGAAAGTTAATATGAGCTCTTACACACATTCAGACATCCTCTGACCTGAACTCATCTAACTCAAATGACCTGAACTCAACCCCAACTCAAATGACCTGAACTCAACCCCAACTCAAATGACCTGAACTCAACCCCAACTCAAATGACCTGAAATCAACCCCAACTCAAATGACCTGAACTCAACCCCAACTCAAATGACCTGAACTCAACCCCAACTCAAATGACCTGAACTCAACCCCAACTCAAATGACCTGAACTCAACCCCAACTCAAATGACCTGAACTCAACCCCAACTCAAATGACCTGAACTCAACCCCAACTCAAATGACCTGAACTCATCCCCAACTCAAATGACCTGAACTCAACCCCAACTCAAATGACATGAACTCATCTAACTCAAATGACCTGAACTCATCTAACTCAAATGACCTGAACTCATCTAACTCAACCCCAACGACCTGAACTCATCTAACTCAACCCCAACGACCTGAACTCAACCCCAACGACCTGAACTCAACCCCAACGACCTGAACTCAACCCCAACGACCTGAACTCAACCCCAACTCAAATGACCTGAACTCAACCCCAACTCAAATGACCTGAACTCATCTAACTCAAATGACCTGAACTCATCTAACTCAAATGACATGAACTCAACCCCAACTCAAATGACCTGAACTCAACCCCAACTCAAATGACCTGAACTCAACCCCAACTCAAATGACCTGAACTCATCTAACTCAAATGACCTGAACTCAACCCCAACTCAAATGACCTGAACTCAACCCCAACTCAAATGACCTGAACTCATCTAACTCAAATGACCTGAACTCATCTAACTCAAATGACCTGAACTCAACCCCAACTCAAATGACCTGAACTCAACCCCAACTCAAATGACCTGAACTCAACCCCAACTCAAATGACCTGAACTCAACCCCAACTCAAATGACATGAACTCAACCCCAACTCAAATGACCTGAACTCATCTAACTCAAATGACCTGAACTCAACCCCAACTCAAATGACCTGAACTCATCTAACTCAAATGACCTGAACTCATCTAACTCAAATGACCTGAACTCAACCCCAACTCAAATGACCTGAACTCAACCCCAACTCAAATGACCTGAACTCAACCCCAACTCAAATGACCTGAACTCAACCCCAACTCAAATGACCTGAACTCAACCCCAACTCAAATGACATGAACTCAACCCCAACTCAAATGACCTGAACTCAACCCCAACTCAAATGACCTGAACTCAACCCCAACTCAAATGACCTGAACTCAACCCCAACTCAAATGACCTGAACTCAACCCCAACTCAAATGACATGAACTCAACCCCAACTCAAATGACATGAACTCAACCCCAACTCAAATGACATGAACTCAACCCCAACTCAAATGACCTGAACTCAACCCCAACTCAAATGACCTGAACTCAACCCCAACTCAAATGACCTGAACTCAACCCCAACTCAAATGACATGAACTCAACCCCAACTCAAATGACCTGAACTCAACCCCAACTCAAATGACATGAACTCAACCCCAACTCAAATGACCTGAACTCAACCCCAACTCAAATGACATGAACTCAACCCCAACTCAAATGACCTGAACTCAACCCCAACTCAAATGACCTGAACTCAACCCCAACTCAAATGACATGAACTCAACCCCAACTCAAATGACATGAACTCAACCCCAACTCAAATGACATGAACTCAACCCCAACTCAAATGACCTGAACTCAACCCCAACTCAAATGACCTGAACTCAACCCCAACTCAAATGACCTGAACTCAACCCCAACTCAAATGACATGAACTCAACCCCAACTCAAATGACCTGAACTCAACCCCAACTCAAATGACATGAACTCAACCCCAACTCAAATGACATGAACTCAACCCCAACTCAAATGACATGAACTCAACCCCAACTCAAATGACCTGAACTCAACCCCAACTCAAATGACCTGAACTCAACCCCAACTCAAATGACCTGAACTCAACCCCAACTCAAATGACCTGAACTCAACCCCAACTCAAATGACCTGAACTCAACCCCAACTCAAATGACATGAACTCAACCCCAACTCAAATGACCTGAACTCAACCCCAACTCAAATGACCTGAACTCAACCCCAACTCAAATGACCTGAACTCAACCCCAACTCAAATGACATGAACTCAACCCCAACTCAAATGACCTGAACTCAACCCCAACTCAAATGACCTGAACTCAACCCCAACTCAAATGACCTGAACTCAACCCCAACTCAAATGACCATAACTCCAATTAAAGTATTTCCAAATGCAGTCAGCCAAACAGCTACAAAGACACTCTTAATGACCGACAGTTGTTTAGGGAAGCGAATAGTTGTCAAAATTCCATTTGAAATGCATATTGGTTCATGATGAATCGATAGTGGTAACCATAGAGATGTTTAATGGGTTTAAAATCAACCAAATCAGCAGGCCTAGTATGGCACCACACATCGGTGCCAAACCGAGGAGGATCAAGAACCGTCCAATCAGAGACGAGCTTGGTAACCAGGGGCAACGTGTGGCACGACCATTCAGCCAATGCCAAGGTAGAGAGAAGAGGGACCCACACTGAGGCCTGGCTGAGACAGACTGGAACACACAGACATCAAAAGAGGTGGCTGAATGCAGCAGGCCTAGCAATGTTTGTTAGAGGCACACAGTCAAGGGTATTGTGTGTGTGAGAGAGAGACCCTTTGAATTGAGAGAGAGAGAGAGAGACCCATTGAATTGAATGAGAGAGAGAGAGAGAGAGAGAGAGACCCATAGAATTGAGAGAGAGAGAGAGAGAGACCCTTTGAATTGAACGAGAGAGAGAGAGAGAGAGACCCTTTGAATTGAACGAGAGAGAGAGAGAGAGAGAGAGAGAGAGAGAGAGAGACCCTTTGAATTGGATTGAGAGAGAAAGTGAGGGAGAAAGAGAGAAAAAGTGTGTGTGTGTGTGTGTGTGTGTGTGTATGGGGGGACGACTAAAGGCTGAGCCGGGAGGTCTTCTTCACTCTATAAAACAATACAATGGTTCTAAAAGAGAAATGAGCACTTGACCCCAGGAGCAGCATGTGAGATTCAGTAGACTGTAGAGGAAACAGGCCTCTTTCAGTTCCACAGAAACAAAGGCCAGCTCTCACAAAGACAAACCACTAGCTGGGATGAGGACAGTCACGGGTGGACTGGATTCTGATAGAAACCTCTAGTGGTGGATGACCTTTGAAGAGAAACATACGGGTCGTACTTCAGCCCACCTCTTTCCTGGCCAGAAGGATAAACTCTGGGCCCCTCGTCTTAATATTTCACTCTCGCTACCGTTTGCACAGCGCCGTTCACAACGTGCACGTCAGAAAAGACAGAGAATAGCATCGCCGTCGACACAATCAATGGTTCTGATTAGCTGAATGGATTGTGGTGACGAGACAAGACAGCCGTGCCCCCCCCTCCCTCGAGTTTCCGTCCTGTGATAGACCCCGGCCACGTCAATGTCCTTCAATCACCTTCTATAGTCTCTACTGAAGACAGAGAGGGCTGTGTTCATTAGGCACCAACCGGACGATAAGGGACTGAAACAGGGAGGGACTACCTGAACGGGTGTGCCTGGATGAACAGGGCCGAGGCTCATCACAGGGGTGCAGCCAGAGGGAGAACAACTATCCACCCTGTCAGTGTGTCTGTAGACGCTCCTCTCTTTGAAGGGAGGGAAAACACTGTTCTCCTTTGATCTGAGGGATAATATCCACCTCTCTGACCCCTTCACTGTCTTTCACCAAGGCCACTGGGGAGAGGGCAGGCTGAGGGGGCTGTTGGGGGGGGTGTGTGTGTGTTTGAGTGAGTGAGTGGGGGTATAGTGGCTCATGGAATGTCAGGTGTGTGTGTGTGTGTGTTTTGGTTTGGGTGGGGTGGGTGGGTGGGTGAGCAAGTCAGGTGTGTGTGTGTGTCTACAGGGGGTTGAAGGTGACTTAATAACAGGTTGCTGTGAAGGTAAAACAGTGGCCAGCTGGGGTACCACCTACTGAGCACAGGAGGTTGGTTGCACCTTAATTGGGGAGGATACACTCGTGGTAATGACTGGAACAGAATCAGTGGAATGGTATCAAATACATCTAACACATGGTTTCCATGGTTTCCATGTGGTCGATGCCATTCCGTTTGCTCCGTTCTGGACATTATTCTGAGCCGTCCTCCCCTCAGCAGCCTCCATCACTACTGAGGGACTGTTCCAGCTCGCCCCCTGAGCCTTCTAGTTCCACAAAGGTTCCTTGTTGAGAACCGGTTCTGAGAACATGTCGCCACAGATTACGTTACCCTCCACATCCACTAGGCTCAGGTTACCCAAAGTTCCCAAATGAATATGGACTCATTTTAACAGTGGATCGTAAAACCCTCCCAACTCGGTCTGTTTGTTTTCCCTTCTGTCTTTTTATTTACAGGGAAGACACACTGAGACCTCGGCCTCTTTTACAAAGGTGTCCTGTATATACAACATCAATATACACATTACACCCATCTCCACCTCTTCAACACCTAGTTAACTATAATCCCAGGTGTTAGTATTGTAATCTGGAGCCTGTCTCTGATGAGTCTCCTAGGGGTGGTAGGGGAGGAGAGGTGTCTCTGATGAGTCTCCTAGGGGTGGTAGGGGAGGAGAGATGTCTCTGATGAGTCTCCTAGGGGTAGGGGAAGGGGAGGAGAGGTGTCTCTGATGAGTCCCCTAGGGGTAGGGGAGGAGAGGTGTCTCTGGTGAGTCCCCTAGGGGTAGGGGAGGAGAGGTGTCTCTGATGAGTCCCCTAGGGGTAGGGGAGGAGAGGTGTCTCTGATGAGTCTCCTTGAGGTAGGGGAAGCTCGCTGGTGATAATGACCATGGCTGTTCATTAACCTGCTCTTCAACTATTACATGGTGGACGTGGTAAACTGACTGAATGGCAGATGAGACAGAGGAGTACAGTAAGATCCTATTGGAATAAAACACCTGATTTATGAGGAAGTCGCTTTCCCATGAGGGTGATATGGAAACTGTTGATCAGACAACGTCACTGTGGTTGGCCTCTTCCGCCCAACATGACTCTTTCAACAGATGGCTGTTCCTCTTCCTCCCACCGTTACTCTTTCAACAGATGGCTGTTCCTCTTCCTCCCACCGTTACTCTTTCAACAGATGGCTGTTCCTCTTCCTCCCACCGTTACTCTTTCAACAGATGGCTGTTCCTCTTCCTCCCACCGTTACTCTTTCAACAGATGGCTGTTCCTCTTCCTCCCACCGTTACTCTTTCAACAGATGGCTGTTCCTCTTCCTCCCACCGTTACTCAATCAACAGTCTGTACTGGTCAGTTAGTGTGTGTGTGGGAACCGGAGTGTGTGTGTTGACAGGAGTGGTGAAGCAGAGGGGAACAACAGGTTCCAGATGGACAGTCTATCCACCTGTCTCAGGGGTCTCTCTCTCCCTCTCTCTAAAAAGCAAGTGAAATAGATCATAAACAGTAAACATTACACGGACAAGCATTTAAAATGTCATATTATGTCTATATACAGTGTTGTTTCAGTGTTGTAACATTATGCAAATAGTTAAAGTGCAAAGGGGAAGATAGATAAACATACATATGGGTTGTATTTACATTGGTGTTCTTTACTGGTTGCCCTTTTCTTGTGGCACATGTCACACATCTTGCTGGTATTTCACCCAATAGATATGAGATAAGGGAAATATGTGTCTCTAATATGGTCATACATTTGGCAGGAAGTTAGGAAGTGCAGCTCAGTTTCGCCCTCATTTTGTGGGCAGTGTGCACATAGCTTGTCTTCGCTTGAGAGCCATGTCTGCCTACGGCGGCCTTTCTCAATAGCAAGGCTATGCTCACTGAGTCTGTACATAGTCAAAGCTTTCCTTAATTTTGGGTCAGTCACAGTGGTCAGGTATTCTGCCACTGTGTACTCTCTGTGTGTTTAGGGCCAAATAGCATTCTAGTTTGCTCTGTTTTTTTGTTGATTCTTTCCAATGTGTCAAGTAATTATCTTTTTGTTTTCTCATGATTTGGTTGGGTCTAATTGTGTAGCTGTCCTGTGTCTCTGTGGGGTCTGTTTGTGAACAGAGCCCCAGGACCAGCCTGCTTAGGGCAGGTATTCTGAAACTGGGTGTACGCGCAATGCCATCGGGGGTACGCGCAATGCCATCGGGGGTACGCGCAATGCCATCGGGGGTACGCGCAATGCCATCGGGGGTACGCGCAATGCCATCGGGGGTACGCGCAATGCCATCGGGGGTACGCCAAATAAAAATGTGATTCACATTTTTTTTAAAGACAATTCAAACAGTATATTTATATTTTCTAACGGGGCTATACATTTGGGTTCAGTGAAATAACAACACAATGTCAAATACAGGTAGCCTAGTCAAATAATTAACATCCAATCACATTAACTGTTACTCTCTCACGGGAAACCTTCCCCTTTGAGCAGGCATTTAGAAACGAAACATGACCATTTGAAAAATAAGCCACAGGAGTTTTTGGAGCGAGAATAAAGACGACTTTCGAGTAGCAAGACGTATAAAAGCAACAGATACTGAGACTCTCTCCAATACAACCCTACATTACAGAGTGATGTGCATCCTTTCAAGCAGACCCTTCATTAACCTGTTGTCAGGGGTGTGTACGGGAGGCGCACTTTAATTCCGGTCCAAAATGACAGCACATAAGAACAATAACGTGCCAAAAACACGGAACACAGGAAAAGTATAGCGCCTGACAAAATCCACATAACAATTACACACAAAGACATGGAGGGGAACAGAGGACTAAATACATGTAGGTTGATTAGGGAATGAAAACCAGGTGTGTATTGAACAAGACAAAACAAATGGAAAGATGAGAAATGAAGTGGCGATGGCTAGAAAGCCGGTGACGTCGACCGCTGAACACTGTGGTGAGTTATTCACCATTTTTGATGAACAAATAAGGTTTTATATGTAAGATGGCTAAAGAAAGAGAAAAATGATTATTATTATTTGTGGCCTGGTCCTATAAGAGCTCTTTGTCACTTCCCACGAGCCGGGTTGTGACAACTCACATTTATTAAACATAAGAATGAGTGTATCATATAGTGTGTGTGTGGCAGGCTTACAATGATGGCAAAAAACAACATTTGAGAGTGTGCTGACCCTGGTGCTAGAGGGGGTACGCGGCTGGAGGTTAAATGTTTGAAGGGGTACGGGACTATAAAATGTTTGGGAACAACTGGCTTAGAGAAGAGCTTTGTTATGGAAGGTTTGGGAATCGCTTCCTTTTAGGTGGTTGTAGAATGTCTCTTCTCTGGATGTTGGTCATTAGTGGGTATCGGCTTAATTCTGCTCTGCATGCATTATTTGGTGGTTTACGTTGTACACTGAGGATACTTTTGCAGAATTCTGCACGCAGAGTCTCAATTTGGTGTTTGTCCCATTTTGTGAAATGTTGGTTGGTGAGCGGAACTCAGTCCGGAACCCAGACCTCACAACCTTTTTTGGAACACCATTATTTTTGTCTTACTGAGATTTACTGTCAGGGCCCAGGTCAACCAGACAGAATCTGAATCTGTGGAGATGATCTCAGTGCTGCTGTAGGCCCTCCTTGGTTGGGGACAGAAGCATTAGATCATCAGCAAACAGTAGACATTTGACTTCAGATTAGGGCTGGGCGATATATCAAATTCATTTGATTAATTTGAATGTATGTTTTTGCTCAATATTCCAAATGCCTGTATCGCAGAATTTAGTGTGTGAATTAATTTGATTAAATGCAGTGTATTTGACCTTTAATTGTAGAACACAGCTTATTTAGAGATGATTAAATGCAGTGTATTTGACCTTTAATTGTAGAACACAGCTTATTTAGAGATGTATTTGTTGTTGTAAATTGAGATGTGTATCGTGAATAGCCCATAAGTTTGAAAAGACTTGAGAAATTAGTTTCAGGCCATGTCACCTAGTCCTACTTCAGATTCTAGCAGGGTGAGGCCGGGTGCTGCAGACTGTTCTAGTGCCCTTGTCAATTCGTTGATATATATGTTGAAGATGGTGGGGCTTAAGCTGCATCCCGGTCTCACCCCACGGCAATGTGGAAAGAAATGTGTGTGTTTTTTGGACCAATTGTAACAGCACACTTGTTGTTTGTGTACATGGATTTAATAATGTTGTATGTTTCTCCCTCAACACTGCTTTCCATCAATTTGTATAGCAGACCCTCATGCCATATTGAGTCGAATTTCTCTCACGGACCTGGGAGACAGTCTCCATGTCACTACATGACTGTGAGAAACATGCCTTCCAGCCATTCTCAAACCTGGCCAGTCAAGCGGTCCACTACCTGTTGCCCCTCACTCAGAGGTGAATTCCTGCTCTGCTCACTGAAGCAAACACACACACACACACACACAAAACAACACACACAGGAACAACACACACAAGCAGGCACAGAAACAACACACACACACACACAGACAGAAACAACACACACACACACACAATTGCGAAAAGAAAGAGAGAAAAAGAGAGCAGGAAAATGTTGACTAACTCCGACAGAATCTTTTCGGTTGACAGAACAGACCCGGCCCGACCCCAGGCCCCATCTCTCCTTCCTTTGTCCTTTAGCGTCAATGGGAAAGCCAGCCTTGTGCCAGACTGTCGCTTTCTCAAAACAGAGAGAAAACGCCGCTAATGGAACAGAATCTAAGTTGCACTGTAGCAGCAGTGCAGCACTGCTTGTCACAAGCAGAGACAGAGCAGGGGAACGAGAAGAAGAGACAGAGCAGGGGAAAGGGAAGAAGAGACAGAGCAGGGGAAGGGGAAGAAGAGACATAAAGGTGTCTGCTAGATCCCTTCTAAAAGAAGAGCTGTGGTTTCTAATGCCCCTCCCCCTCTCTCCATCTCTCTTTTCCCTCGTTCCTCATTTCTCTGTGTTCTAGTCTGACTGACCTCAGATGATCTTCCTCTCCTCCCCTCCCCTCTTCCTATACTGGCTCTTTTCTCCCTCTCTCCATCCTGCTGCTATATTTATGTTGATTTATTTTGGACTTGAACTATTTACACATCATTACAACACTGTACGTAGACATAATATAACATTTGAAATGTCTTTATTCTTTTGGAACCTCTGAGTGTAATGTTCACTGTTCATGTCACTTCTGTTTATTATCTATTTCACTTGCTTTGACAATGTAGACATAGGTTTCCCATGTCAATAAAGCCCCTTAAGTTGAGATAAAGAGAGAGAGGAAGAGAGAGAGAGAGAGAGAAATAGAGAGAGAGAGAGAAATAGAGAGAGAGGGAAATAGAGAGAGAGAGAGAGAGGTATAGAGAGAGACAGAGAGAGAGAGAGAGAGAGAGAGAGAGAGAGAGAGAAAGAGAGAAATAGAGAGAGAGAGAGAGAGAGAGAGGGAAATAGAGAGAGAGGGAAATAGAGAGAGAGAGAGAGAGAGACAGAGAGAGACAGAGAGAGAGAGAGATAGAGAGAGAGAGAGAGAAAGAGAGAAATAGAGAGAGAGAGAGAGAGAGCGATAAAGAGAGAGAGAGAGAGAGAGCGATAAAGAGAGAGAGAGAGAGAGAGTATAAACTACCAAAACAGTTAAAAAGGACTTCACAATATGGCCGGCACAACCTAGAAGCACAAAAACACCACTCACATCGATTGATTCTATCTAATTTAACCTTCATTTAACTAGGCAAGTTAGTTAAGAACAAATTCTTATTTACAGTGACGGCCTACCCCGGCCAAACACAGACAATGTGGGCCAATTGTGCGCCGCCCTATGGGACTCCCAATCACAGCCAGATGTGATGCAGCCTGGACGTCTCTTGCACTGAGATGCCGTGTCTTAGACCACTGCGCCCCTCGGGAGTCCCTTCTCTTTGTAGCCCTCCGACCCTCTTAGCCCAAACACGAGAGCCATCAGATAGAATGAAACACAATCCAGTGTGTGTGCGTCATTGCATTTGGGTGCGTGTGTGTGTGTAGAGCGTTTGAGCATATGTGTGTATGTATGTGTGTCTGTGCACTCTTCATGCATGACCCCGTGTGTGTGTGTGTGTGTGTGTCCTCTCTGCTCCTAATCCAAGGCCTACGTTGTGAAACACGCAGTGACTGACGGCACTTGGGAGGCCCTGGGGCCCTGAAGTAACCTGACACAGACTGTTGCACAACAACCTACTGAGTTGTACTGGGGGGAACGTTCTGTTCTACTCCCCCTTCCATCTCTCTCTCTCTCTCTCCTCCAACAACCTATTGGGCTGGGGGAAACATTTGTTCTGTTCTACTCCCCCCCTCCATCTCTCTCTCTCTCTCTCTCT
Source organism: Oncorhynchus mykiss (assembly GCF_057628025.1). Taxonomy (NCBI): domain Eukaryota; kingdom Metazoa; phylum Chordata; class Actinopteri; order Salmoniformes; family Salmonidae; genus Oncorhynchus; species Oncorhynchus mykiss. The sequence continues at coordinate 14,168,161 of NC_143040.1, read as the reverse complement.
CCTCCTCCAACAACCTATTGGGCTGGGGGAAACCTCACTGTTCTACTCCCCCCTCCATCTCTCTCTCTCTCCCCTCCTCCCTCTCCAGTCTCTCCTCTATCTGTACTTCACCTCCACTCTTTCTCTCTCTTCCCTCTCCCCATCTTTCTCTCTCTCAATATCTTCTCTCTCTCCTCCCCTCGCTATTGCTCTCTTTCTCCCTGCCTCTTTGTCCAGCCTGGTTCTACTTAGAAGTGGCCTGTCTTGTCAGGTTTGGCTTATGTTTAGTTTGCCTCCACCCTTTCTCCCCTAGGGTGACCGCGTGACCCCTGCACCCCGACCCCAGGCTTTGTGGGTGTCTGGGAAACGTGTCCCCTTCGGCTGGACCAGCTGGAGCAGCAACAGGGCCTCCGAGCCTCAGACGGCAGCTGGCTGCTTCTTCCAAGACCAGTGTGTGTGTGTGTGTGTGTGTGTGTGTGTGTGTGTGTGTGTGTTCTAAGACCAGACCCCCCCAGCCCCCCCTCTGTGCTTTCCTATCCATAGCACCTATGCCTCCCTGTAGGTCTCATCTGTGTGTTTAGCCGATCATTCACTCTCTGTCTATCTATGTCTATTTGCCTGTTGTCAGCCTCTCTGTCTATCTGCATGTTGTCAGCCTCTCTGTCTATCTGCCTGTTGTCAGCCTCTCTGCCTGTTGTCAGCCTCTCTGCCTGTTGTCAGCCTCTCTGCCTATCTGTATGTTGTCAGCCTCTCTGTCTATCTGCCTGTTGTCAGCCTCTCTGCCTGGTGTCAGCCTCTCTGCCTGTTGTCAGCCTCTCTGCCTATCTGTATGTTGTCAGCCTCTCTGTCTATCTGCATGTTGTCAGCCTCTCTGTCTATCTGCATGTTGTCAGCCTCTCTGTCTATCTGCCTGTTGTCAGCCTCTCTGCCTATCTGTATGCTGTCAGCCTCTCTGTCTATCTGCATGTTGTCAGCCTCTCTGTCTATCTGCCTGTTGTCAGCCTCTCTGCCTGTTGTCAGCCTCTCTGCCTGTTGTCAGCCTCTCTGCCTGTTGTCAGCCTCTCTGCCTATCTGTATGTTGTCAGCCTCTCTGTCTATCTGCCTGTTGTCAGCCTCTCTGCCTGTTGTCAGCCTCTCTGCCTGTTGTCAGCCTCTCTGCCTGTTGTCAGCCTCTCTGCCTATCTGTATGTTGTCAGCCTCTCTGTCTATCTGCATGTTGTCAGCCTCTCTGTCTATCTGCATGTTGTCAGCCTCTCTGTCTATCTGCCTGTTGTCAGCCTCTCTGCCTATCTGTATGCTGTCAGCCTCTGTCTATCTGCATGTTGTCAGCCTCTCTGTCTATCTGCATGTTGTCAGCCTCTCTGTCTATCTGCATGTTCTCAGCCTCTCTGTCTATCTGCATGTTCTCAGCCTCTCTGTCTATCTGCATGTTCTCAGCCTCTCTGTCTATCTATCTGTTGTCAGCCTCTCTGCATGTTGTCAGCCTCTCTGTCTATCTGCATTTTGTCAGCCTCTCTGTCTATCTGCATGTTGTCAGCCTCTCTGTCTATCTGCATGTTGTCAGCCTCTCTGTCTATCTATCTGTTGTCAGCCTCTCTGCCTAGCTGCCTGTTGTCAGCCTCTCTGCCTGTTGTCAGCCTCTCTGCCTAGCTGCCTGTTGTCAGGCTCTCTACCTGTTGTCAGCTTCTCTGCCTAGCTGCCTGTTGTCAGCTTCTCTGCCTGTTGTCAGCCTCTCTGCCTGTTGTCAGCCTCTCTGCCTGTTGTCAGCCTCTCTGCTTGTTGTCAGCCTCTCTGCCTGTTGTCAGTCTCTCTGTCTAGCTGCCTGTTGTCAGTCTGTCTGTCTAGCTGCCTGTTGTCAGTCTCGGACTATATCAGCCAACATGTCATTTCAACCATTATTCTCTAACTCTCCCACCACAACACCCTATGCCACAAGGTTGTGTTGGTGTGTTTACCAATGTGACAATTCGTTTGAGTTTGGGTTTTATGTCTATGAGAGGGAGAGAGACAGGCGTGGGAGAGGAGACAGAGGAGGGAGAGACAGAGGAGGGAGAGAGACAGGAGTCAGACAGAAGGGAGAGACAGGAGGGAGAGACAGGAGAGTCAGACAGAAAAGAGAGACAGGAGAGACAGAGGAGGGAGAGACAGAGGAGTCAGACAGAAGGGAGAGACAGAGGAGGGAGAGAGACCAGAGAGACGGGGGAGGGAGAGAGACCAGAGAGACGGGGGAGGGAGAGAGACCAGAGAGACGGGGAGGGCGAGAGACCAGAGAGACAAAAGGGGGGAGAGAGACAGGATGGAGAGAGACCAGAGAGACAAAAGGGGGGACAGGAGAGAGAGAGGAGGGAGAGAGACAGGAGAGAGAGGAGGGAGAGAGACAGGAGTCAGAGAGAAAAGAGAGAGGAAAGAGACAGAGGAGGGAGAGACAGAGGAGGGAGAGAGAGAAGGGAGACAGAGAAGGGAGAGAGAGAAGGGAGACAGAGAAGGGAGAGACAGAGAAGGGAGAGACAGAGAAGGGAGAGACAGAGAAGGGAGAGACAGAGAAGGGAGAGACAGAGAAGAGCGAGAAAGACATATTGACAATGTGTTAGAGAAGGAGTCAGTGACTCAATCGGTGGTCAAAAGGGTGTGTCCTTTCACAACAGTCTGCCTGTTGTCTGACAGACGGTAACAGCAATGGCTCAGTCGGCAAGTGCATCTCAGAATTACAAAGGGAATCTACTTTCTATTCATCCACTTCAGGTAGAAAAATATTTGCCTATGTTTGAGAAAAGACTCCCCAAACGGCGTTTGACAGCAGCTTGCCTGAAGGCTAATGGCTCCCTGAAATGACAGCCAGACGCTAACGCTAGATGTTGAGTTGGTTGACGGCAGCTAGCCTGGAGGCTAACGGCTCCCTGAAATGACAGCCAGATGCTAACACTAGATGTTGAGTTGGTTGACGGCAGCTAGCCTGAAGGCTAACGGCTCCCTGAAATGACAGACGCTAATGCTAGATGTTGAGTTGGTTGACGGCAGCTAGCCTGAAGGCTAACGGCTCCCTGAAATGACAGACGCTAATGCTAGATGTTGAGTTGGTTGACGGCAGCTAGCATGAAGGCTAACGGCTCCCTGAAATGACAGCGAGACGCTAATGCTAGATGGGTTTTACCTTCCACAGGGCTCCTCTAGAAAAAGGGAAACCTCAGCCGTCAGTGACAGCTGGAAACCCTTCAGTCTGGCTTCCCTGATTGACTATTAGCCCTGTGAACAGTTGGGAAGCTGCGTTTCCACATCCAGTAGCTACGGGGAATTACAGGAAGGGGATTTAAAGTCTAATAATATTTCTAAAAAAGTTGTTGAAGCAACAAAGTAATGGGAGTCTTTGACGGCATCATAGAAACACTGCATCACACAGCGGTGGGAAAAGCCAGGACACGGAGAGAGGAGAAACATGGTGAGGCTTAAAACGATCGCCACGGGGCGCAAAGCTCGTATAGAAACTGCTTGGCTAGCGGTGAGCTGCGAGCTTCTGTATTCTCATGCGGTCTGTCTCTAGCACCAACGCTGTGAGAGGATGTGGGAGGGAGAGGTGTCACAGTGTCATACAATCATCAGCTGTGGTGAAATAGCAGAGTGGAGCTACAAGGTAAAGAGAGATGGTTCTGTCGTTACTGCTCTCTCCCACTTTCTTTCTCGTCCTCTCTTTTGTCTTCATCTTCCACTTCGGTGAACTTAGAATTGCCGGTACGCCCTCTACCCCGTCTCCCGACTCGGGTTCTGCGCCTACAACTCTCTCCCACACTCTTCCCTGTGTGTGTGTGTGTGTGTGTGTGTGTGTGTGTGTGTGCGCCCTGCGTGAATGTCTAGGCCACAATAGAGGAACAAACATCTGTTCTCTCAACTTCCACAAAGAGAGAGATAGATGGGCTTCCCTATTACCTCCCTCCGACTCCATCTCTTTCTATCCCTCCTTCCATCTCCCTCTCTTTCTATCCCTCCTTCCATCTCCCTCACCGGAGGCAGATTCTCAGATTCTCTGCTGTTAAGCCTTGAAATATCACATTCTCTCTGCTTTCCCCTTACACTCTGGATCTGTCACAAAGAGCACCCTATTCCCTATGTAGTGCACTACTTTTGACTAAAACTAGAGCATTATGTAGGAAATAGGGTGCCCTTTCTCTCTCGCTCCCTCTGTTTATACCACCCAATGTCAGTCCCCACACAGCAGCTGCGTGCGTTAGATTCGGGGACTACGGGGGAAGAATGTATCTCGTAAGAGAGGCCAAGGCTCTGTGAGGTACAGCTGTCGTAGGTCATCCCACTTTCACCCCATTCTGTCTGACAGGCAAGCGGAGGGTTTAACTCCCTAGGAATATGGAACTGATTGTAATTAATTCTTAATTCTCATTCTATGACGGAATGGAACCAAGGTGTGAGCTCTAAGCTCCACCCCAGTGGCGAAGCAGTCTATTAGTTGAACCACATGCAAAACGAACGGAATTTAACACAGCCGTGCAGTAACGTGAAGTAAAAACTAGAACAGACTGACAACTGAGCCTAAGATGTTTAAAAAGGCCTATGTAGAAGTAAGAATTCTGATAGGACTTTTGTCTATAACAATATATCCACTCTGGACAGACCGAGACACAGAGACACTCACTGGACATAACAGGAGGTTGGCGGGACCTTAATTGGGGAGAACTGGCTGGTGGTAATGAATGGAGCAGAATACGTGGAATGGTATCAAATACATCAAACACGTGGTTTCCCGTCTATCTCTTAAAACCATCCAGTTTTGATTTCTATTTGCCATATATTTTAAACCGTGCTGTTTCACAAAAGTTCTCCATCTATATACATCCACGTGCCTTACACAAACAACACCAGGCGCGTAACAACACCACATCGGCATCCCCACAACAACAACAGCCATTCCCACCTCTCAGCTCTCGTCTTCTTACCTGTGTCCTGCCTGAACTGGTGCATCGACTGCAGGTCTAGGATGTAGGGCGAGAGGCGGTTGTCGACTTGGCCTAGCACGACGCTCCCACCACGGGGATCGCTTCGTATCACCGCCTCGATGTGGTGGGAGACGGTCGGGCTGTAGGGCCGCCACCGCCCGTGTTCGTTGAGCCATTCCCACACGACCACAGCGGACGCATGGAGCATGGTGGCCCTGGAAAGAGACGTGAGAAAATACTCCTCTGTTAGCAACCATGGTTTAAAAAGGAAGGCGCGACGTTGTGTTTACATCCGGAACCAGGCTAGACTTTGTTCATTTGGATTTGGCTACAAAGTAGCCTATCGCTGTTTATTGAAACGAGGATCGGTGTCTCATCACTGATTCCAACATCACTTGGCTCAATCTAGCCTACACGAAGTCCCGTGGTTTCTAAGTTATATGGGCTTGTAGCTAGGTGATATCTACACACAAATACAGGTCTCCCTAAATGAACAAAGAGGATCTTACATTTAGTCAGCCGGCGACGTGCTAATGTGAAGGAGCGCAGCATCTGGGCACAAACATCCGTGTCACTTTCATGGTCGAACACGGAGAAATCGGATTTTATACCCGGTTGTGATGCCTTCAGAAACCGTGGACAGGCAAAGAAACGGAGAGAGTGCTCCTGTTACTCTCGTCGAAAGCCTTGATTTTCAGTCACGTTCTAGCATAAAGAAACTAAATGTGTCCGACTGAATCTTATAAATCCCTTTGGCAGAGTCACTTGTTGCGCAAGTGGCGAGACCAAGCTACACTTCTGGAGTGGCGAGAGAAAGGAGCTCCGTTCCAGTCGTTGGGGCGTCGTGTGTTGAACTGTTCCAAACTGACATCCAACACCCCTCTCGTAATAGACCTACCTACCAATACCCGTAACTCCCGGATCGAGCTTTCACAAATCTTTGAAACCGGCTGGACAGGTATATGCTACGCAGAGAGAACGGATTGGGTGTACAGTTTCATTCAGGACAATCCCATTTCATTCACTACCATTTTTTTGGGATGAAGCCTGGCACAACATGTTTGTGGGCGATTACTCAGCTCTTTGTGATCATTGGCTAATCATCGCGTCATTTTCCCTAGAAACAGTACAGTCGGCCTATTGAACATGTTTATTACATATCATTACTGTAACTGTATCGTCCCACGGGTGGGAGATGGGCTACATTAGGCTACAAGTAAACCAATTGTGTCAATTACTGTACACAACTACCTAGGCTAAGCACAAGAAAGAAACCATTCAAGAAGAAAACTTTCCGGTATCTATATAGGTTTTTTATAGCCTCTCTACTGACTTGTCCAAGTTCAGAGAAAGGCGACTTGTTAGGATAGAAGTTATTATGATGTATTGTGATCATGGAGCATTTGGAACGCATGTTTACGCACGGGCTAGTCCTTTTTTTATAAACACAATCAAAACGCAAACAACAAACGCAGCATTTTATTGGTATTTGAAAATCACATATATTGGCCTATTCACAAGTTCACTAGTTACTTACGTTCGTTGCGTTGGAGGCTTGGTTTTAGAAATGGGTTCAAAACCAAGACTAACTATCCGCCCGTCTTCCACACGCATGTTTCTCATTTACAATCCTCAAGTGGCTTTAGTGATGGAAAAAAAATACGCCTTTTCATAAATCCATAAAATACAATTCAATTAAATTCCTGCGCGTATTTATTGGATATCGAATTCGAGTTCCATGGTGGAATTGATTCAGTATTCCAAAGCAAATATTGGACATATTTGATGTCCTCTGGCTAACCATACGTATCCGTCTCTGTATTCCGATACTGAATATGTTCCATCCCGGAGGCTGGTACCTCCGTTCTATTTCTATACCACGCCCAAAGCCATAGGAGGCTGCCTATAGCAAGCCAGTCATGTGCATTGAATTCCCAAAGTAGTAGTACCCCACTGGTGCAGATCTGCCCTGAAGTTATCCCAAATTGTAAATGCATTGGCAAACACAAAAATAGCAAGGTGTATAGTGTTGCCTTACAGGCTATGCCAACTGCAGGTTTATTTATTTGTGTGCCCATTCTGTGTTAGTTGCAGTGTTATTTTACTTGTATATACAGTTGAAGTCTGAAGTTTACATACACCTTAGCCAAATAATTTTTCACAATTCCCTGACATTTAATCCTAGTAAAAATCCCCTGTTTCATGTCAGTTAGTATGACCACTTTATTTTAAGAATGTGAAAATGTCAGAATAATAGTAGAGATAATGATTTATTTCATATTTTATTTCCTTCATCACATTCCCAGTGGGACAGAAGTTTACATACACTCAATTAGTATTTGGTTGCCTTTAAAGTGTTTAAAACTTGGGTCAAGCGTTTAGGGTAGCCTTCTACAAGCTTCCCACAATAAGTTGTGTGAATTTTGGCCCATTCCTCCTGACAGAGCTGGTGTAACTGAGTCAGGTTTGTAGGCCTCCTTGCTCACACACGCTTTTTCAGTTCTGCCCACAAATTTTCTATAGGATTGAGGTCAGGGCTTTGTGATGGCCACTCCAATACTTTGACTTTGTTGTCCTTTAGCCATTTTGCCACAACTTTGTAAGTATGCTTGGTGTCATTGTCCATTTGGAAGACTAATTTGCAATTATGTTGGTAACCAGTTTATAATAAGGCACATCTGGGGTTTGTGGTATATGGCCAATATACCACGGCTAAGGGCTGTATCCAGGCACCCCGCGTTGCGTTGTACAGGGACAGCGGATTTTGGTCATATACCACACCCCATCTGGGCCTTGTTGCTTAATTATCCACTTGAGGGCAACAAATGACAGGCTACAAACAACTTCTGAACGTCTTGTTGACAAATGTCGTTCTTTGACGCCATCTAGTGGTTGCAGTTGAAAACACATTGCAAGTCAGAATGCAGGATATTGTTGTTGTCTTTATCGTGTTGATTTAAAATACTGATATAAGGATGTTTTAACAATAAAATTAAATCGATCAATTGAGGTCTTTGCAAGCAACCATATATGTTTTCAGAATGCTTATAGAACTCTAATGAAAAACTATCTATGCCACAGTCAAAAACAGTCTGCGTTTCAGCCTCAACAGAACAGGGCTCCATAGCTCAGGGGTTAGAGCACTGGTCTTGTAAACCAGGGGTCGCGAGTTCAAATCTCGCTGGGGCCTGTACACTTTTATTTTTTTTCCTTTAATCGGATCAACACGTCGGTCTTTCACGTCCTAAACTTGGACAGGTCCAAAAAAATAAACTGCCACGATGCATTAGTCTCAGTTTTTTTTGTTGCTCACGTTAATGACGTTAATAAATGACGTATGTTGATCAGAGGAAAACAATGAATTGCCAATAAATGAAGATTAAAGGAACAACACAGAGGCTGACAATAGCTTTTCCGTGCATATTGACACTTACAAATGGCCAATTGTGTATCTTCGCATCGGTAGGGTTTTATTATCAACACGTACACATTGCCAATAGTGTATCTTTGCGCCGGTACTAGGTTAGCCGACCACAGAATGAAATGGAACACTAGCGAGCTATGATGTAGCTACAGTAACTAGCTAAATTAACGTTAGTATAACCAAAGATACGATAACTGTCCCTATTTCACCTGTGGGTAAAACCAAAACTCTATTAATCTGTGGTATAAACGTTACGATGCTGCCTGCAGTAACGTTAGCTATGGGGTTGAAAAGTGCCCCCTAGCTCTTGAGCTGAGCAACATAGAAACAATGCGCTGTAGCAGGGAATAGTCGCTTTCCAAGCAAGTCGAGACGTGATCTACCCTACGAGTTTTTAAAATCAAAATCTTTCTACTTTCTCTGCCAGTCAGAGCCCGGATAGCTCAGTCGGTAGAGCATCAGACTTTTAATCTGAGGGTCCAGGGTTCAAGTCCCTGTTCGGGCGGTATCTTTTTTTTTTATGCTCTCAGTTCTTCCTGCGCCTTCTTCCTCATCTGCACAGACAGAACGAACGTTAACGAATATTATTATCGGCCTCGATAGCTTCTGTTACTGAGGTTAGTTGGAATCATGTTGGGAAATACGTTACATCTGGTGTTAGGCTTGTTAACTTTAGCTAGCTCGACAAACCCATCAAAAACATATTTTCAAGTAGAGGACTCTTTTTAATACACAATACAATGTGTGATATTTAACATTTTTTCAAATAAGTGAACTGAAATTAAGAAAGCCAACCACATTTTCCGATCGAGCGAGCGAACACGGACTGGGCTCGCCCGTGCTCTCTAGTTAGCTAACGTTATCTAGTTGTATTGGATAGCTGCAAACAAGTCTGATACGTTGTGTGACATTATAGTAACAGTACATTAACGCAATAATTACACCTAAAGCGTCGACTTCTCTTATAACTTACACGAGGGACAGTGTTTTAGTTGGTGTGTTCTTGCCTCACATTATTTAGCTAGCAGGCACATAACCACTGCCAGGTCATGAAATCCCTCCGCCACAACCGCAGTGCCAAACCATCAAAGGCGCTACATGTTCAATCTGATGTCTGCCTTGGCTGTCAAGCATTTACCGTGATATGGCCTCTACAGAAGTCAGGGCATGTATACTTCTTATACTATGCGGAGCAGCGCAGGGCTGTTGTGATGGAAGATCAAATCAAATCACACTTTATTTGTCACATGGGTCAAATACAACACGTGTAGACCTTAAAACTTGTTATGGCTGGGGGCAGTATTGAGTAGCTTGGATGAATAAGGTGCCCAGAGTAAACTGCCTGCTACTCAGTCCCAGAAGCTAAGATATGCATTTATATATATATAATATTGTAAAATATTGTATATTTGGATAGCAAACACTCTGAAGTTCCTAAAACTGTTTGAATGATGTCTGTGAGTATAACAGAACTCATATGGCAGGCAAAAACGTGAGAAAAAATCCAACCAGGAAGTGGGAAATCTGAGGTTTGTAGTTTTTCAACTCATTGCCTATTTAATACACAGTGTCTATGGGGTCATATTGCTCTTCCTAAGGCTTCCACTAGATGTCATCAGTCTTTAGAACCTTGTTTGATGCTTCTACTGTGAAGTGGGTGGCAAATGAGAGGGGATTGAGTCAGAGGTCTGTCAGAGATGCATGAGCTGAGCACGTGCGTTCACATAAGAGTAGGCTTGCTTTCCATTGCATTTCTACAGACAAAGGAATTCTCCCGTTGGAACATTATTGAAGATCTATGATAAAAACATTCTAAAGATTGATTCTATACATCGTTTGACACTTTTCTACGGACTGTAACGGAACTTTTTGACTTTTCGTCTGCAGGCGCGTCATGATTTTGGATTACTGGGCTAAACGCGTGAACAAAAAGGAGGTATTTGGACATAAATTATGGATTTTATCAAACATTTATTGTGGAACTGGGATTCCTGGGAGTGCATTCTGATGAAGATCATCAAAGGTAAGTGAATATTTATAATGCTATTTCTGACTTCTGTTGACTACACAACATGGTGGAAATCTGTTTGGGTTGTTTTGGTCTCTGATCGCTGTACTCAGATTATTGCATGGTGTGCTTTTTCGGTAAAGCTTTTTTGAAATCTGACACAGCGGTTGCATTAAGGAGAAGTTTATCTAAAGTTCCATGTATAACAGTTGTATGTTTTAGCAATGTTTATTATGAGTATTTCTGTAAATTGATGTGGCTCTCTGTAAAATCACCAGATGTTTAGGAACTACTGAAAATGTACACTGAGATTTTTTGATATAAATATGAACTTTATCAAACAAAACATACATAACATGTATTGTGTAACATGAAGTCCTATGAGTATCATCCGATGAAGATCATCAAAGGTTAGTGATTAATTTCTCTCTTTTTCTGCTTTTTGTGACTCCTCTCTTTGGCTGGAAAAATGGCTGTGTTTTTCTGTGACTAGGCACTCACCTAAAATAATCGCTTGGTGTGCTTTCGTCGTAAAGTATTTTTGAAATCGGACACTGTGGTGGGATTAACAAGAATTGTATCTTTAAAATGGTCTAAAATACTTATGAGATTTCTGTTGTTTGAATTTGGCTCCATGCACTTTCACTGGCTGTTGTTATATCGATCCCGTTAGTGGGATCTCAGCCCAAAGAGGTTTAACCAACAGTGCAGTTCAAGAAGAGTTAAGAAAATATGTACCAAATAAACGAAAGTAAAACATAATAAAAAGTAACACAATAAAATAATGTAAATAGTCCGGGTGGCCATTTGGTTAATTGTTCAGCAGTTATGGGGCTTGGGGGTAGAAGCTGATAAGGAGCCTTTTGGTCCTAGACTTGATGCTCTGCTACCGCTTGCCATGCGGTAGCAGAGAAAACAGTCCATGACTTGGGTGACTGGAGTCTCTGACACTTTTTTGGGCTTGGATGGAAAGGAAGCTTGGCCCCAGTGATGTACCGGGCCGTATGCACTACCCTCTGTAGCCTTACGGTCAGATGCCGAGCAGTTGCCATACCAGGCGGTGATGCAACCGGTCAGGATGCTCTCGATGGTGCAGCTGTCAAGGAAGGGAGTTTATGTTTATACAAGACCTCCCGACCTCACCTACCTTCAACCAATCATGCCCTCTGCATTATTACAACATTTGAGAGGCCATGGCGATACGGGATGGAGCTCAAGTTGGTCTCTGCATGGCTCCGGTGGCCCGCAATTCTGTCACACCATCCATAGGGCACCTCAGACCACATTTTCGGATCAAGCACCAATTGGCTCTTAGCTTTGGGTAGTAAGCGAATTAACGGAACCGAATCACATTGGTGAAAGAATTGTTCATTTGGCTCCCTGATTTGCATACGGCTACTACTCCTTTTTGAGCTATTTATTTTTTCTGCAGATACATTATAAACTAATTGTAAAGAGGGTGAGTCCTCACTGTAGACACAATAAATAGTGAGGAGGTCACGGCAATCTGGTGCATACAGATTTTTTTTAAGTGCGGAAAAAAAAATACTACATTGTTTTTGCAGGACATCTAATAATTTGGCCAGATCTGACATATGGACCGGCTCGGAGCCAAATGATCCGGCTCACTGAAAAGACTCACCGAAAATGACAATCACTACAAAAGTTACAGGTGCTTGCGCCAGTTTCTCAAAACAGTTTCGACACAGGTTTACACTTTGTGAACAATAATATTTCTTACATTTGATAAAATAAACGTAAATATAGCAAACATTCTTTATAATCATTTAGCAAATACATATATTTATTACGCATCATGTAATAGGTTATAATAATACATGAATCTGTTATCGAGGATCCTTGGGACGTGCCTACCCCACAGAAGTTGAAATATAAAATAGTTAATGTAAGGATTAAAGTATTGCTTGTGGATTAAGGTTAGGATTTAGGGTAGGGACGTCCCAAGTGTATCACTGACCCAAAAAGAATCATAGTTTACTTTAAAATGATGGTGTACGTCTGCCCTCTTGTGAGGATATTGTGTATTACACGTACTGTGATATCCCCTTTGATATCAAGCAAGGCCAGATTAAATGTGACATTGATCTTGACTAGTAAACCTTCCAGTTACAATATCAGTAGCACCACCACCAGAGAGAGGAATGATTCCTCCTTTATACCCTACCAGCTTCCCTTTCATATTCACACACTCAAAGGATCCTCCTTTAGACCCTACCAGCTTCCCTTTCCTATCCACACACTCAAAGGATCCTCCTTTATACCCTACCAGCTTCCCTTTCATATTCACACACTCAAAGGATCCTCCTTTATACCCTACCAGCTTCCCTTTCATATCCACACACCCAAAGGATCCTCCTTTATACCTCTCACCCCCAATAAAATGCTTATGCTGGTGTAAAATCTCTATCTTTAAACAATTTAAGCCACCAGTGAGGCTGGAAGACTAGACAGGACATCAGCAAAGACTGGGCCCTAGATAAAATAAACCCTGTATCATTTGATTCAAGCCCATCAAGCTACAGTCATTGGCTACCGATTCATACAGTAAACTATGATAGGAAGACATCCACATCCACTTCAGTGAACATAGCACATTTCATCCAACATTTCACGACAACAAAGAAGTTGGCAACCAGAACATACTACCTTCATACATAACTCAACTCCCTGTGCTACTCTTCTCCTGGTCTAGCAGTGTCCCACTTTCAGCTACTGAGAGATGGAGCTCCTCCTCTTCCTCTGTGTGTTCATCCATCCCCTCAGGACACGTGGTCTCATCAAGATGATCATCAGAACAACTCTGGATTCTTCGGACCTCTGGCAACGGTTGGCTGTCCTGAACTGAAACAGGAAGATCCTCGATGGAGAGATGTGCTGGTGATGCTGTGTTGTCCTCTTTTCCAGTGACTGTGAAGTCCACTGTTGGCTGTCTCCTGTTTCTCTTGTGAATCACCATTAACCCGAGCACACAAATGATAAACAGAAGTAGAATAATTATTCCTATCACTGGTACCCTACTCCTTTCTCTATCAGTCATTGCAGGCTCCAATTGCTTTTCTAGAGAAAGACAGAAAGATAGAAAATAGTAGTGTTGGAGCAGCAAAGATAAAGGAAATTACAACAATATTATACTGAAGCAATAAGGCCTAAGGGGGTGTGGTCTTAGGCTGATATACCACGGCTGTCAGCCAATCAGCATTCAGGGCTCGAACCACCCAGTTTATAATCTCAACTAGCGCAGACAACAGTACAAAACAGCAAGACCGCCATGACTAAATACTATTCTCTTGAAATATTACACTAACACTACATCTACTACTATGATAATAATAAGACAAAGAACAATGTCTATACGTTAAAAAGTGAATATTAAATACAATACTTAAGTGAGCAATGCATTCAATAGACATCCCACCTTTAACAGTGAGAGTGACTCCATGTGGATATCCTGGGTCACTATCCCGGTTGAAGAAGCACAGGTAGGTCCCCTGGTCAGACGAGCGTACACCGGTGAAGGTGAGGGACAGGTCACCCTCTCTGTAACCATCCCTGGTCACTGATGTCCTGTCAATGAATCCAGGGCCAAAGGTAGTATTGGTCGGGTCAATCTTCAGCACAGTCTGTCCATGTTTCTCCCACTGGACATAAATCTCACCATCGGTTGCCTGCTTATTGGTTGAGCCATAGCAGTGAAGTGTGACATTATCTCCGACGTGAGCTGATATTTCTGTCGGGACTGTTAGATGAGGAGGGAGAAGAGGGGTGGGCCTTGAATGGTGTGCAATTATGAAAGTAATTTAATTAGATATAGGTCTACATGGAATGTATGACAATTAAAGTGAATGGGAAAGGTGCTGGGGGGTTAAGGTTAGAGAGAAGGTGCTGGGGGGTTAAGGTTAGAGAGAAGGTGCTGGGAGGTTAAGGTTAGAGAGAAGGTGCTGGGAGGTTAAGGTTAGAGAGAAGGTGCTGGGGGGTTAAGGTTAGAGAGAAGGTGCTGGGAGGTTAAGGTTAGAGAGAAGGTGCTGGGGGTTAAGGTCAGAGAGAAGGTGCTGGGGGGGTTAAGGTTAGAGAGAAGGTGCTGGGGGGTTAAGGTTAGAGAGAAGGTGCTGGGGGGTTAAGGTTAGAGAGAAGGTGCTGGGGGGTTAAGGTTAGAGAGAAGGTGCTGGGGGGTTAAGGTTAGAGAGAAGGTGCTGGGAGGTTAAGGTTAGAGAGAAGGTGCTGGGAGGTTAAGGTCAGAGAGAAGGTGCTGGGGGGTTAAGGTTAGAGAGAAGGTGCTGGGGGGTTAAGGTCAGAGAGAAGGTGCTGGGGGGTTAAGGTCAGAGAGAAGGTGCTGGGGGGTTAAGGTAAGAGAGAAGGTGCTGGGGGGTTAAGGTTAGAGAGAAGGTGCTGGGGGGTTAAGGTTAGAGAGAAGGTGCTGGGGGGTTAAGGTTAGAGAGAAGGTGCTGGGGGGTTAAGGTAAGAGAGAAGGTGCTGGGGGGTTAAGGTCAGAGAGAAGGTGCTGGGGGGTTAAGGTAAGAGAGAAGGTGCTGGGGGGTTAAGGTAAGAGAGAAGGTGCTGGGGGTTAAGGTCAGAGAGAAGGTGCTGGGGGGTTAAGGTTAGAGAGAAGGTGCTGGGGGGTTAAGGTCAGAGAGAAGGTGCTGGGGGTTAAGGTCAGAGAGAAGGTGCTGGGGGGTTAAGGTCAGAGACAAGGTGCTGGGGGGTTAAGGTCAGAGAGAAGGTGCTGGGGGGTTAAGGTCAGAGAGAAGGTGCTGGGGGGTTAAGGGCAGAGAGAAGGTGCTGGGGGGTTAAGATCAGAGAGAAGGTGCTGGGGGGTTAAGGTTAGAGAGAAGGTGCTGGGGGGTTAAGGTCAGAGAGAAGGTGCTGGGGGGTTAAGGTTAGAGAGAAGGTGCTGGGGGGGTTAAGGTCAGATAGAAGGTGCTGGGGGGTTAAGGTAAGAGAGAAGGTGCTGGGGGGTTAAGGTTAGAGAGAAGGTGCTGGGGGGGTTAAGGTCAGAGAGAAGGTGCTGGGGGGTTAAGGTAAGAGAGAAGGTGCTGGGGGGTTAAGGTAAGAGAGAAGGTGCTGGGGGGTTAAGGTTAGAGAGAAGGTGCTGGGGGGTTAAGGTAAGAGAGAAGGTGCTGGGGGGTTAAGGTTAGAGAGAAGGTGCTGGGGGGTTAAGGTTAGAGAGAAGGTGCTGAAGTGTTAAGGTTAGAGAGAAGGTGCTGGGGGGTTAAGGTTAGAGAGAAGGTGCTGGGGGGTTAAGGTTAGAGAGAAGGTGCTGGGGGGTTAAGGTTAGAGAGAAGGTGCTGGGGGGTTAAGGTTAGAGAGAAGGTGCTGAAGTGTTAAGGTTAGAGAGAAGGTGCTGGGGGGTTAAGGTTAGAGAGAAGGTGCTGGGGGGTTAAGGTTAGAGAGAAGGTGCTGGGGGGTTAAGGTTAGAGAGAAGGTGCTGGGGGGTTAAGGTTAGAGAGAAGGTGCTGGGGGTTAAGGTTAGAGAGAAGGTGCTGGGGGGTTAAGGTTAGAGAGAAGGTGCTGGGGGTTAAGGTCAGAGAGAAGGTGCTGGGGGGTTAAGGTTAGAGAGAATGTGCTTGGGGGTTAAAGTGAAGGGGGAAGGTGCTGGGGGGTTAAGGTTAGAGAGAAGGTGCTGGGGGGTTAAGGTTAGAGAGAAGGTGCTGGGGGGTTAAAGTGAAGGGGGAAGGTGCTGGGGGTTAAGGTTAGAGAGAAGGTGCTGGGGGGTTAAGGTCAGAGAGAAGGTGCTGGGGGGTTAAGGTCAGAGAGAAGGTGCTGGGGGGTTAAGGTCAGAGAGAAGGTGCTGGGGGGTTAAGGTTAGAGAGAAGGTGCTGGGGGGTTAAAGTGAAGGGGGAAGGTGCTGGGGGTTAAGGTTAGAGAGAAGGTGCTGGGGGGTTAAGGTCAGAGAGAAGGTGCTGGGGGGTTAAGGTCAGAGAGAAGGTGCTGGGGGGTTAAGGTCAGAGAGAAGGTGCTGGGTGGTTAAGGTCAGAGAGAAGGTGCTGGGTGGTTAAGGTCAGAGAGAAGGTAATGGGGGGTTAAGGTCAGAGAGAAGGTGCTGGGGGGTTAAGGTCAGAGAGAAGGTGCTGGGGGGTTAAGGTCAGAGAGAAGGTGCTGGGGGGTTAAGGTCAGAGAGAAGGTGCTGGGGGGTTAAGGTCAGAGAGAAGGTGCTGGGGGGTTAAGGTCAGAGAGAAGGTGCTGGGGGGTTAAGGTCAGAGAGAAGGTGCTGGGGGGTTAAGGTCAGAGAGAAGGTGCTGGGGGGTTAAGGTCAGAGAGAAGGTGCTGGGGGGTTAAGGTCAGAGAGAAGGTGCTGGGGGGTTAAGGTCAGAGAGAAGGTGCTGGGGGGTTAAGGTCAGAGAGAAAGTGCTGGGGGGTTAAGGTCAGAGAGAAGGTGCTGGGGGGTTAAGGTCAGAGAGAAGGTGCTGGGGGGTTAAGGTCAGAGAGAAAGTGCTGGGGGGTTAAGGTCAGAGAGAAGGTGCTGGGGGGTTAAGGTTAGCGTAGTGTGAAAGCCAAAAGGAGAGGAGTGGAGGATCAGGGAATGAAGGATAAATGGACATGAGTTGAATAGACGCAAGTAAAGAACATAATGATATTATACTATTATCATTGATCACAACTCTAAAACACAAATCAACAGTATGTAGACTTTGAATTACACACTGACTTCAGAAAAACAGTGGTCTGGCCAATATTACAATATTGCAACAATTGCAAATGCATAAATGAAGAGTTTAATTCCAAAACGCTGTATATCCATTTTCAGAAATGTTGGTATTTCATTGTAATTAGATATTATGAAAGAGATTGGTATGTTTTTTCACTCTCTAATCATGGTATGGGTTTGTTCAATGTATTTGTTTAAAATCTATCACTGGATGGTTTCATTTCAGAGACAAATAAACATGTTTTTTTTCAAAACGCCTCTTAGAGAAATAAGTAGTACTACTATGTTTTACAGTCAAATGTAACAAAACAACTGCTAGCAGATACCCATAGACTTCCAGTCATTGTGCTAACGCTACTTAGCTCACGAGACTACCTCTAACTTCCGTCACACTGGATACAGAGACATACAAATGGAATCCACAAGTTCACCTGACTCCGTGGGGATAGATAAAGGGCCTCCTTGCCCAAATCCTGAAGTATCCCTTTAAGATACCTAGGTGTAGGTGAGACGATCACATATCACTGTCAAATATACAGGATACGAACATTCCATTCCAAATAAAAAAATATATCGGATTTTGCAAATAAAAACATATGAAAAAAACTAAATCTGAGAACAGTAATATTTTACACACACATGAAGGTACCCATAACCAATCATTTCTTATAAAAAAATGGTGGATATAGCATTTTGGAAGTAAACTCTTCAAATCTATCCCTGATTAAAGTAGTCATAGTTCTTGTTCCCAGTCAACATTCAATATGTAAAGTTGTGTCATGTCTGTTCAGCTTACCCAGAACATCTAGCTTCACATCTGCAACAGTCCGATTACCACAGACACACTCATATGAGCCCTTGTCATTGTACACCGCAGAGCTGATTGTGAGAGAGAGGTCTTTGTTGATTTCCACCCTCTTCTCAAAGCGCTTTCCTTCAATTAATTTTCCTTGATCAGTCTTGGCAACGACCTGGCCATACACAATCCTCCAAACGATGGCAATGTCACAGTTTGCATTGCAAGGGAGAGTGACAGAGTCCTTCAAATTCACAGTTTTGATAATGATACCATTACCAATCGAGGGGCATTCTGTGGAAACGGTCGGGAAGGAAAATAAATACAAGGATTATAATGTTTACATATTTGTAGCCAAACTAAATCCTCAACATATTTAACATTAGGCTAATACAGTGAACACACTCAATGATGTTGATCAAGAGGCCAGTTCACACAAAAATAACATAGTGTATCTAAAATGATTCATTTAGGAAAAGCGTACCAAGAAGGCCAACCATCAATGTAAAAACACAGTAGAAGAGTTTCCAACCCATGCTGTGCTCTACTGCCCCAGGATTCAACATCTGTGAAATTTGAACAAGCATTTTAAGATGTGGATTATTGTTGTTATAACTAAACTATTTAGCCTACACTAAAATAGTAGCCTACTAAGAAACTCTCGTCTTTGTTGCATAACGTTTTGCTGTGGTTTGCTACAGTGTGCACTACTGCTTGGGTGTGCACTATACACCCCTATAAAAAACACTTTCTCTTCACAGACCATTGCCGTCCATTAAAACAACATTCATTCATCACATACACCTTACAAACTAAGAAACAAGTATCCTATTCCACCCCCGACCCCTAAACAAACAGATTTTCAATAGAATATACTTAATTTACCAAACTATAGATGTTTTTCCTAGAGCGGTGGTTGTCCTGAGAAATAACTACTTTCGTTTTCTTCTTCTTCATTGGATTATTTAAGGTGCATTACCGCCACCAACTGGACTGGAGTGTTAACCAGAGACAGGAAGGTCTAAATCCTACCCATGATTCTCATCTCCCTAAGGAAGCGAAATACATCATTAAATACTACAGCCGCTGAAGATTTCCCCAGCAGTTCACTTAATATTGGCTCTTCAACCCCATTACTCCTTAAATCTAACAATTAATCTCCCCTTTCCCTCCCATATTGCCTGCAATGAAATGGAACATGTTCCACTGTCTCCATCTCCTCCTGACAGTGATGACACCACCCAGTCGGTTGTTTTCCTACCAATTTCAATGTCCTGTTGAGCCTTGTGTGTCCCAGTCTCAGCCTTGTGTTTCCCAGTCTCAGCCTTGTGTGTCCCAGTCTCAGCCTTGTGTTTCCCAGTCTCATTCTTGTGTTTCCCAGTCTCAGCCTTGTGTTTCCCAGTCTCAGCCTTGTGTTTCCCAGTCTCAGCCTTGTGTTTCCCAGTCTCAGCCTTGTGTTTCCCAGTCTCAGCCTTGTGTTTCCCAGTCTCAGCCTTGTGTTTCCCAGTCTCAGCCTTGTGTTTCCCAGTCTCAGCCTTGTGTTTCTCAGTCTCAGCCTTGTGTTTCCCAGTCTCAGCCTTGTGTTTCCCAGTCTCAGCCTTGTGATTACACTTTCCTCCCTGCCCCCTCTGCCTGAGGACCTCCCTGCCCCCTCTGCCTGAGGACCTCCCTGCCCCCTCTGCCTGAGGACCTCCCTGCCCCCCCACATTTTCCTAGATATTATACAGGTGTCATCCCTTTCCCTTCCTGTTCCACAACTCTTGCCATTTGTTTTTAAGTTTTTAACCACTGTTCTCATAAACCCTTGGCTTCTGCTTTACAGATGGACAAATCCATTTCAACATTAGGATGTTTGAGATGCTGCTTGGCGATAGCATCCACCTCCTCATTCCCCTCTACTCCCACATGAGCTGGTACCCTAAGGAACGTTACAAATATCCCCATCTGTTACACCCTATACAAGCACTGTAAGACCTCATACAATACACCCTGTCTGCTCTGCGACACACATGAAATTAAGCTCATCAGCGCTGCACAGGAGTCAGACTAGATGACTACCGTCATCCTCACCTCCTCCGCCCACTCTGCAGCCAAGAGTATGGACATCTCCATTGTGTAAACAGAACTGCATGAAAACATTGCTGGGGTCGAAGGACACTGTCTATCGGTGTAGGGCTAGCTAGCTACCGTTGTCGCCACCGCCCATTCTTCTGTGGGGTCCTGATCGTAGGAACGCCCAGAAATGCGGCCGCAATTGCACCCTTCTTGGTTGTCAGCGTACCCCATGTACTCTTTGGATGCATACAAATAAATAAATACATAAAACATTTATAAAAAATGAATACATTGTTGCATTGATCCATTTGCTGCGATAATAAGGGATAGAGATTATACGATATAGGATTTTTATTTTATAATTTCCTTGAAAAATAACCATTTGTACACCTGAGTCCTCCAAATCAGTTTAATCATCAATATCACCGTTAATGGTGATAGTGATAACGCAATTATTTATATTTCGCAAGTACGATTACCTTTTGAAACAGACGTCATGTTCTGAATTTGTTCTGCACATTTTGTTGGCTCATACCGGTGTCAGGGTCTTGTAGTGGCTTACAACGACCACTAGATGGTAGTGTAGCCTCATTCCTTAAACCCTTGCTCAGTTAGAAATCAATCTGACCCCAGTGGTGGTAACTCTTATCCGCAGAGGACCTGCCGGGGAACTTTTGTTACCGCCAGGCAATCACTCACCTCATTCAACCAATTACAGTCTTGGTGGAAGGCTATGACTACTTGTGCTGACTGTGTACCTCGACAACCGTGTTTGAGGATGGAATAACCTCTGGGCTATGTGGTTGCCTTTGAATCTGGGACGTGTCTTTCCATGTTGATGATACTGTACGTTGGTCTGACTCTATGCTTAAGGGCCTGAAATAGTCAAACGGTGGTTCAAAGAGAATGAGTCAATGTTGAACTAATGTTTTACTAAGGTTGAATTTCCGTCTCTCTATGACTCAAGTCTCTGCCCACAGAGAAGCCATTCGGATGTCATGTCCAGACAGACTGACTGTAAAACCACCAGTCTGTGTGGCCGCCCAGCATAGAACTGTCTGGGGGAGAGGGATCAGGGCCAGATGGGCCACATTTGGGATGTGAAGTCACTGGGAGGTGTGTGTGTGTGTGTGTGTGTGTGTGTGTGTGTGTGTGTGTGTGTGTGTGTGTGTGTGTGTGTGTGTGTGTGTGTGTGTGTGTGTGTGTGTGTGTGTGTGTGTGTGTGTGCTTGTGTGTGTGCTTATGTGTGTATCTGTGTATGTGCGTTAGAGCCATAGAATGTCTTATAATAATATTATTATGTCAACTTTAAGACAACCTTCATGCAAGCCATGTTTTTCTTCATGTTGACACATACCATGTCTTCATCACTGATAATTCCTGTTGTCACAACAATAAACGTCTCATGCGCTTGTCATGCATTTGTAATCAGGCCATCTACACAGACAGAGCTACCATGGTTACGTCCCAAATGGCACCCTATTCCCTATGGGTCCTGGTCAAAAGTAGTGCACTATGTAGGGAATAGGGTTCCATTTAAGACGCAGCCCATGACTCCCAGGTCCTCTCAACCATGTGGCAGGAACATACTGTATGTGTGATCCTTAACCATCAAGGGAAACCACACGGTGGTCCAGGTTAAAGCTTCAGTGATCATGTTAAACCCTGGGTCCAGGTTAAAGCTTCAGTGATCATGTTAAACCCTGGGTCAAGGTTAAAGCTTCAGTGATCATGTTAAACCCTGGGTCCAGGTTAAAGCTTCAGTGATCATGTTAAACCCTGTGTCCAGGTTAAAGCTTCAGTGATCATGTTAAACCCTGGGTCAAGGTTAAAGCTTCAGTGATCATGTTAAACCCTGGGTCAAGGTTAAAGCTTCAGTGATCATGTTAAACCCTGGGTCCAGGTTAAAGCTTCAGTGATCATGTTAAACCCTGGGTCCAGGTTAAAGCTTCAGTGATCATGTTAAACCCTGGGTCAAGGTTAAAGCTTCAGTGATCATGTTAAACCCTGTGTCCAGGTTAAAGCTTCAGTGATCATGTTAAACCCTGGGTCAAGGCAGTGGTGTGTACTCATGGCTGCCAAGGGAAGAAAAAAACATAATATAATTTATCTTTCGTCTCAGTTTCATAATTTTCCTTCGATTCGCAAGAGGCTGACTGTATCTCCAGAGTGGCACGGCAGTCTAAGGCACTGCATCTCAGTGCTAGAGGTGTCACCACAGACACTGGTTCGAATCCAGGCTTTTTCACAACCGGCTGTGATTGGGAGTCCCATAGGGCGGCACACAATTGGCCCAGCGAAGTCTGGGTTAGGCTTTGGCCGGGGTAGGCTGTCATTGTAAGTACGAATTTGTTCTTAGCTGACTTTCCTAGTTAAATAAAGGTAAAATAAATATCACAGGAGAATGCATCTGAGCAAGCAAAACAGCGCTTCTCTATCTGATGCTGTCTGGTCATAAAGAGCATGACATTGTTGCCACCTGTATCCTTGAAGGCAAGGGAAGCCAATGAGCATTTGGCCTCCTTTGATAAAAAAAAGTATAAAATAATAGCGAATCAGCGTTGAGCTAAACTGAGCTCAGCTGTGAATGGTCCTGGTGCACCAAAAAAAGTGTAAAGGAAAGCTAGTTTGGATTTGGCTTCACTCCCATCATATCAATATACGTCATTGACAGAAACAATTTGAATGTTTGCTCCTCGTGGGGTTGTTGTCCTCCTGTGGCTTACTAGCTAAAATGGTCCCTTTCCTAAATTAGCCATGGATGGAGATAGGGATTTTACTTAATCAGGAGAGACATCTGTAACTGCAATGACTGAGCCACGTTCAGTTGCCTAACGTTGTCGAACGTTGCAGATAGAAATTCCATTAACGGAGTCAAAGTGTTTCCTTGGGCGACATGTCGGAGAGGCATGTTTGTTCTACATTACATATTTCTATCTGAACCTACCAAAACGCTTTGTCTGGCTGAACGCTCCCCTGGAGAGGGGGAACCTGTTCAGGATGGTTCAACAGGACAGAACAATCAGATCCAAATTGTGTAGAAAAGACACGACTGTGTGCCATGTAGAATATGCAATAATTTATGAACATTTTATCTCACTGAACACACCTCAGCAGGGTTGGGGTCAATTCCATTTCAATTCCAGTCCATTCTGAAAATAAACCAAATTCCAATTTCACGTTTTGCTCACTGATAAGCATTAAAGAGAATTTGACTCCCAGAATTGCCTGGAATTATAATGGAAAGGACCCCAACCCTGCACCTCAGGTTTCACAACACGGCATGAGGTAA